>NC_026006.2:25823285-26123285 GCF_000442705.2 Elaeis guineensis | reverse complement strand
TCTATTATTATTATTTAATATTATATTTATTTATATCTCAATTATTACAGATATGGCACCAGGAGACAGACGACGACGTTCACATTCACAATCTACCTTGGAGGTGGAGGCACCTTCATCGATCTCCATTGCCGCACTAGCTCCACTGTTAGAGAGTCCCAGTGAGATGGGTCCCAGTGAGGTGGGTCCTAGTGGTATTATTATACTTTTTATATAATAAAATTTGATTCTTTTATTTGGATCATACTAATAATTTATTTATTATTCTTTCAGGCCAGTCTTCATCGATAGTGAGGCGAGGATGAGGTCCATCGAAGAACCTCACTCTAGAGCATTGGAGATGCGAGCACCCAGGATAGCATCTTTGGATCGAGATACCAGCCGGCTACATCAGACCCATTAGGGGATAGTACGAGCCATGACAGATTGAGTTGGGCATCATATGCCACAGTTATGCCCCCATGATGCTCTTCGATTGGCGTTACGTTCTACCAGCTCAGAGAGAGATTTTCTACACCCACTTATAGGTAAAATAAATTATATTATGAATATTTAATTTACATAGTATTCTTTTAATATTTGTTATTGACAGGGTGTATTCGACATCATTGATTTTGAAGAGGATCGTGTGAGGTGAGTCGTCGACACTCATCTATCCTTATATTTTAAGGATTATCACCATCATATGCATCAGCATTGGTACCAAATGGTGCAGGATCATGGGGAGGAGGCAGCGCGGCAGCAGTCCTATAACAGCATCACCATGGATGATTGGACTGCCATATGCCAGCAGTATGAGGATTCGACATATCAGATTACACATCTAAACTTCTTTTTTTTAGAGTTTAATGACTGAATCATTTATTCTTAAATTAAATTTATTATTTACCAATTTGATTGATGATTTTATAGAGACAATGTGCTCAGAATGCAGCGAATCGGGCGAGATAGATCGTGCCGCATTATGGAGGTTCGAGATTGTTTGCTCGTCACATGGAGCACATGGTAGGTAATTTTTAATTTTTAATTACCATATAATTCGCTAGTTATTTAATTTTTTTTTAATTAATTCTCAAATTACAGTGAGATGCTGAGAGTGATGAGCTTCTTGATAGGATCGATATCTACCAGTGGACCCACCAACGATGGTCGGGGGAGTGGATGACGGAGAGCCAGGAGCTCTTTGTAAGTTTTTTCAATTATTTTTTCATTCACAATCTAATTTTTATTTAAAAATTAAAATAACTCTAATTTTAATTTTCAGGATCGTATGACAGACATGAGATCCCAACCTACTCCTGAGGGCTTGATCGCACCCACAAATGATGAGATCTATGATTAGGTGCTCAGTATGAGACCCTATTATATTAGGAGTCTAGGGTATGGGATCACTACTCTCTCATCTTCACGCTCATATAGGGCTAACATCCATTCTGCGTGGGAAGCTCGACTGACGGAGGTGCAGAGACAGGTTGTCGATGATCGATAGTAGGCTGTCATAGATCGACAATAGGCTGAGCATCGAGCTCAGGAGTTGGCTGCACGCATCGATGAGTATCAACAGCTCCAGATCTAGATGATAGAGTAGATGGTATAGATGGAGTAGATAATACAGCTGATGAGGTAGCAGCAGATCGGTCCGAGCTCCGTCGAGCACTCTCCATCCCCAGTTCGTTCTCCCGATGCCGATATTTGATGGCTTATTGATGTATTTTTTTTTTAAATTTTAAATCTCTTATAATTTTAATTTAATATAATAAAGTAATAAAATTTATTTATCAATTTATTATGTAAATTTTTTATTTTAATTTTTTTAATTTATAAAAAATATTATACATATAAATTAAAAATATATATTCATAATTTTTTTAAAAATAATATGACTAAATTATTAGTGATAGAATTATTTGTAATGAAAGATTCATTACCAAAAATATTTTACTAATATAATATAATTTTTTAATAAATATATAATTAACAGTAATGGAAAACTTTTCATCATAAATAATTATTAGTGACATAAATGTTCATCCTAAATTGAATTATTTATGATATAATTTTTCATCACTAATATTATTCAATTTTATTTTCTAAAATTTTTTTATTAAATTAATAGCAACAAAATTTTTTTATTGTAAAAAATATTTTTTATAACATAAACTTTAGTCGCTAAAACTTTGGAATTAATAGTGATGAAAATATTTTCATCACTATTAATTTTTTATTATTAGCAATGGTATAATTCATCGTAAATATCATTTTTTATGATTAAATTTTTTTATCTTTTTTTTTAATGATAAAAAATATTCATCGCAAATATCTTTTATTAGCGATAATTTTTTTTTTCCATCATAAAATATTATCAACGATGCGATTATTGATGATGAAATATTAGCGATGAAATTTTCATCGCTAATATATATTAGCGATGAAAATAAATTTTTAGCATAAAAATTTTTTATCGCTAATAATCTGTTTTGTTGTAGTGATTGTTTAAGTATGACCATATAAGATTGAAGAGTCAACTTAACTAGACACTATAGTTTGTTGTGCTATCTACAAGACCATATGTGATCTAGAGGCTAGAGTGAATGATGTTGAGAATTATAAAGGTACAATTAGTAAAGAGTTACCTACTCTTGAACTCATGAATGCTTATTGTGCTATCCACAAGATGTTTGTGAGGAATAAAAATCTCAACCCCACTAAAAAATATTAGAATATTTCTCAATTTTCATACTTGAGGGCTATGAAGTTTGATAAAATAGTAAGAGACACAATTAGATAAAAATCCTAGTCTAGTTGTGCATATCATCATGAGTTGTTCACTTATATTATGTTCTTGTTGTTGTAGATTAACTACCACATGGCATCCTCACTTTCACTTAGAGGTATCCAAGATGCAAACAAGTTGATTGGACCTAACTATATCGATGGTTAAGAAACTTGAGAATTGTTCTCACTCAGGAGAAAGTCTCTTACATTCTGGATATACTTGCTCCAGATTCTCTTGGGGAAGATGCTTTTGAGGAGGATAGAGCCGCATATAAGATGTGGAAAGATGACAGTGTGACTGTCAAATGTATCATGCTTGCCTCAATGAGCAACGAGCTCCAGAGGCAGCATGAGGACATAGACGTTCCCTCTATTCTCCTTAATCTTAAGGAGCTATATAGGGAACAAAGTCAAACTGCTCGATATGAGATATCGAACCAATTGTTCTGTGCCCGTATGAGTGAAGGTTCTTCCATGCAAATGCATGTCCTAAAGATGATTGATTTGATCACTCGTTTGGGACAACTGGGTTTTACCATAGATGGTGAACTGAGCTAGGATGTGATCCTGCAGTCTCTCTTTGACTCTTTTTCTCAGTTTGTCATTAATTATCACATGAACAAACTAAACATCAGCTTGCTAGAATTGTTGAATATGCTGAAAATAGTAGAGCCATTTCAAGGGTGAAAAGGTTTAGGTTCTTCATGTTGATAAGATCAGCAAGAAGAAGGCAAAGAAGGGTTCTAAGAAAAAGATGAACCCTAAGGCTAGCATCTCCAAAAAGAAGGTGAAGAAGGTCTCCGTCAAAGGTACTTATTATCACTGTGGTAAGGACAGCCACTGGAAGAAAAATTATAAAGAGTACCTTGCAACCATAAAATTGACAAGCATTGCTAAAGGTTTGTATATGATACAAACTAATTTATCATTAAGTACTTCTTTTTTTGATTCTTAGGTGTTGGATACTGCTTGTGGCTGACACCTTTGCAAATCATTACAGGATCTATAGGAAATAAGAAATCTGAATAAAGATGACTTCGAGCTGTTCGATGCTAGTGGAGAGTCCATTCAGACCGAAGCCGTAGGAACAAGGGTTTTGAAGTTGCCTTCAGGTAAAATTTTGGAACTGAAGACCTGTTATTATATTCTAAATATTGTTAGACATATTATTTCTGTGTTGTTGTTATTGGAACAAGATTTTGAAATAATTATAAAGAATAATGGTTGTTCTATTTATTTTTCTAATGAATATTATGGAAGTGCTTTTATTAATAATGGTCTTATGTTTCTTTCACTTAATGATAATGTGCTTCATGTTGATAATATAAAGAAAAGAAAAAGAGAGAGGATGTGAATGTGTTGCTCCTTGAATTGATTTTGATGATTACAAAGCATTGAAGGGGATTACTAATGATTTTGGCTTGAAAAAAGACTTATTGCATTTCAGGGGCAAAATCATAATTTTATCAAGATCTGATTCAGAAGCCTCAAGAGCAAGAACTGAAGATGTACAATCTATTGAAAGAAATTTTAATATTTTTGATAGTATATTTTGTAAGAAAACTAGGTTTTTATTTTTAAGTCGACCCCATGAGTCGACTCATGGCTTAAAGGGCTGAACGGCACATTAAAATTTTGGCCGGCACTCTCTGTGAGTCGACCCCATGGGTCGACCCTTGGCATGAGTTGACCCTATGAGTCGATCTCTGCTGCTTCGTAGGCCAAAATTATAGAACAGTCATTTTCTGTTCTGTTCCACAGAGATCGACCTTATGAGTCGACCCATGAGCATGAGTCGACCCTATGAGTCGACCCCTGTGATGAAAAATTCCACAACGACTAGTTTTTAACCTGTTTCAATGGCATTTAATGCTCATTTAATGTGCTCTAACGGCTCTATTTTAGCCCAGATTACTCTCCACTATTATTTGAAGTTATATAAAGGGACTTAAAGGAGGGAATCAAATATAGGAAGAAAAGAGGAAAAAATTTGAAAAAACTTCTTCAAGCATTCTTTTCAACCCTAAGCAAGAGCCCACTTAAAGCGTTCAAGAAGCTTTTAATTCAAGTTCACCAACTCCTCAAGTGCTCATTCAAGTCTCCAACTACCTTGAAAAAATCAGAAAGAGCTTCCTTCAAATTGTGTAAAGTATATTTAATGCCTTATTCGCTCATTAAAGGAGCTTCATTTGTATTTCTGTGCTGTTAACTGTAATACTCTTTTTGAGTCATTATTTTTTTTATTTTGGAAGGATTTGAAAATGTGGAAAGGTTGATCTGAACCTTGAATCGAATTGTATTGGGTTGGCGTGTACCCGAGAAACAAGTGTTCTAGCTTGGAATAGCTAGAGTCGGAGGTTCCGACGAGTGTATTCAGGTTGAATACAATTTAGTGGATTGAAATTCCCAAGTAGGAGCTTGGGGAGTGGATGTAGGTGCAAGGTTGGCACCAAACTACTATAAATCCTCTTGTTTGTGTTGTGCTTAATTGCTCTCCTTTTAAACTTCTTTATTCTCTTGCATTCTTGCATCCAACCATTACCCGTGCATCAATTACACTCTCCTTACTTATCTTGCTATTACTAAATATTCTTCATAAGTTGTAAGTTAAGTTTAAATTTTTAGAAACTCAATTCACCCCCCCTCTTGGGTTGCATAGCTGGGCAACAAGTGGTATCAGAGCCCGGTGCTCTAGTCCTACTTTGATTTAACCAATCAAAGAGCTAAAGGTCTATGGCAACTCAAGTTGGCACTTCTCTAGCCGAGGGGCAGTCCACTAACCGACCTTCACTTTTCAATGGGTCTAACTATACCTATTGGAAAGCTCGGATGAAAATCTTCATTCAAGCACTTGACTATGATATGTGGAGTATCATAGTAAACGGACCACACACACTCACTAAAATTATTGATGGTATGAAATCAACCAAACCCAAAAAAGAATGGGATGAGGTTGATAAGAAAATAGCTCAACTAAATGCTAAAGCCATGAATGTCTTGTGTTGTGCCCTAGATGCTAATGAATTCAATCGTATTTCAACTTGCATGTCTGCTAAGAAAATATGGGATAGATTAGAAGTAACTCATGAAAGAACTAATCAAGTGAAAGAATCCAAAATTAACATGCTCATGCATAAATATGAACTTTTTAAAATGGAGCATGATGAATCTATAACTAAAATGTTTACTCGCTTTACTGATATTATAAATGGTTTAAAAAGTCTTGGTAAGTCTTAGGTCCTTACCAAAAACTTGGGAAGCCAAAGTGACCGCTATCTAAGAAGGCAAGGATCTGAACATCCTACCCTTGGAAGAGCTTCTAGGATCACTGATGACACATGAGCTGAGCATGAAACAACATCAAGAAGAAGAAGTCAAAAAGAAAAGGATAATCGCCCTCAAATCCATGGCTCAACTTGATGAAGAAACTGATAATACAGAAAATGAAGAGCAGGATGAAGAAATGGCTCTCATTACTAGAAGGTTTAAGAAATTTTTGAAGAAAAAAAAAAAAGGAATGAGGAAGAGGCCACCCACAAAAGGAGAATATAGCAAAGAAAAAGATAAAGACCAACCCTTTATTTGCTACGAATGCAAGAAACTGGGATATTTTAAGTCTGAATGCCCACAACTGAAGAAGGATCCCAAAAAGTACAAGAAGAAGGCCATGATGGCTACTTGGAGTGGAAGTGATGAGTCAAGCTCCGAAGAAGAAGACGCAAATGAACAAGCCAACTTGTGCCTTATGGCACATGAAAATGAGGTAAATTTTGATACTCCTGTTGACTTTACCTTTGAAGAACTTCATGAAGCTTTTTATGATTTAATTGATGAACTAAAGAAGCTAGGGATAAACAACAAAGAGTTAAAATCAAAGAATCAATCTTTACTAAAATAAAATGAGAATATTTCCAATGAAAAATCTACCCAGCTTCAAAAAAATCTGAACTTAAAGAATAAAATTGCCAAGCTAAAACCAATAGTTAAAAAATTTACCTGAAGTTCTAATAAATTGAATATGATTCTTGAAAATCAAAAGGCTGTTTATGATAAGGCTGGTCTTAGTTACAACCCCTTAAAGAAATAAAAGTTTCTAAAAAATATCTATGTAAACTCTTCAAACAATAAGTTCTCAAACATTACTTGCTTCAAATGTGGTAAAATAGGTCACAAGTCATACACTTGTCTTTCTAACAAATTTTTAAATTCTAATGCAAAGAAAATATGGGTTCCAAAAGGAAACATTGTGACTAACCAAAAAGGACCCAAGAAAGCTTAGGTACCTAAAGTAAAAACTTGACTTTTGCTTGCAGGTGTGTCTAGCATCCCAAGGAGCAAATCAAAAATGGTATCTTGATAGCGGATGC
Organism: Elaeis guineensis; assembly: GCF_000442705.2. Classification (NCBI taxonomy): domain Eukaryota; kingdom Viridiplantae; phylum Streptophyta; class Magnoliopsida; order Arecales; family Arecaceae; genus Elaeis; species Elaeis guineensis. The sequence goes on along the minus strand of NC_026006.2, from coordinate 26,116,143 downwards.
TCGAGACACATGACTGGTGATGAATCCCAATTCATTACACTTGATGCTAAAAATGGAGGGATGGTCACCTTTGGAGACAATGGCAAAGGAAAGATCATCGGTATAGGTAACATTGATATTACTCCCTCCAAGTACATTGAAAATATTTTATTAGTAGATGGTTTAAAACATAATTTATTAAGCATCAGTCAATTTTGTGATAAAGGATACAAAGTTATTTTTTAATCTTCTGTTTGCATTGTAACTAGTTCTGTTAATGAAGGCATTAAATTTGTTGGGCATAGACATGGCAATGTTTATATGGTAGATTTGAATGATCTATCCAAAATAAACATGCAATGCCTAGTATCCTTAAATGCCAAGATTAATGAGACTAGTTGGCTTTGGTATCGTAGGCTTGCACATATTAGCATGCATTCACTTTCAAAACTCATTAAGAAAGAATTAGTTATTGGTTTACCCAAATTGAACTTTGAAAAGGATAGAATTTGTGATGCATGCCAACTAGGTAAACAAACAAGAGTTTTATTCAAATTTAAAAATATTATTTCAACTACTAGGCCATTAGAATTATTGCATATGGATTTATTTGGACCTACTAGAACTACTAGTCTAGGAGGAAAATGATATGGTTTTGTAATTATTGATGACTTTTCTCATTTTACATGGATTTTCTTTTTGGCACACAAGGATGAAACTTTTCAATTTTTTTCTAAATTTTATCGAAAAGTCATAAATGAGAAAGGTTTTTCAATTCAAAATATTCGAAGTGATCATGGAACCGAATTTGAAAATTAAGATTTTGAAAAGTTTTGTGATGAAAAAGAAATAGGACACAACTTTTCGGCACCTAGGACACCCCAACAAAATGGAGTAGTAGAAAAAAAAAATAGAACCCTTGAAGAAATGGCCCATACCATACTATGTGAAAGCAACCTTCCAAGATATTTTTGGGCGGAAGCTATTAACATAGCATGTTACATATTGAATCGTGCTTTAATTAGATAAATTTTAAAAAAAAACTCCCTATGAGCTTTGGAAAGGAAGAAAATCAAACATTGCATATTTTCATATTTTCGGTTGCCGATGTTTTGTATTAAACAATGGTAAAGAAAGACTGAGAAAATTTGATGCAAAATTTGATGAAGCGATTTTTCTTGGTTACTCCTCTTCTAGCAAAGCCTTTAGAGTTTTCAATAAAAGAACCTTAGTAGTAGAGGAGTCAATACATGTTATCTTTGATGAAACTAACGATCTTCCTTCAAGGAAGAATGAAGATTTTGATGATGCAGATCCTCTTATAGAAGGAATAAAGGAGATCAATCTAAAAGATTCAACAATTCAAGATGATGAAGAACTTGAAGACAAATAAAATGAGGAAGGTGAAGAACAACAAGAACAACCTCAAGGTACAAATAATCTACCCAAGGAATGGAGGTATGATCACAATCACCCCAAGGAACTAATCATTGGTGATCCTACACATGGTGTAAGAACTTGTTCCTCACTTAAAGATGCACTCAATCATTTTGCTTTTGTCTCTCATCTTGAACCTAAAACTATAGACGAAGCTGAAAAAGATTATAATTGGATTAATACAATGCAAGAAGAACTTAATCAATTTGAAAAAAATAATGTATGGATTTTAGTATCAAGACCTAAAAACTACTCAATAATTGGCACAAAATGGGTATATAGAAATAAATTGGATGAACATGGAAATGTGATAAGAAATAAAGCAAGATTAGTTACAAAAGGTTATAATCAAGAAGAAGGAAATGATTTTGATGAGACTTTTGCACCTGTTGCTAGATTAGAGACAATTAGACTTCTACTTGCTTATGCTTGCTTTATGAAATTTAAATTATTCCAAATAGATGTCAAAAGTGCCTTTTTGAATGGATATATCGCTGAAGAAGTTTATGTAGAACAACCCCAGGTTTTGAAAATTATGCTTTTCCTAATCATATTTTTAAATTAAATAAAGCTCTATATGGTTTGAAACAAGCACCCAGGGTTTGGTATGAAAGGCTAAGCAAATTTTTACTTAATAATGGTTTTTCAAGAGAAAATATAGACACAACTCTTTTCATTAAAAGAAATCAAGATGATATATTAGTTATACAAATATATGTTGATGACATTATTTTTGGGTCTACTAATGAAACTCTTTGTCAAGATTTTGTAAAGCTCATGCAGGGGGAGTTCTAGATGAGCATGATGAAAGAACTCACATTCTTCCTCAGACTCCAAATCAAACAAACGAAGGAAGAAATCTCCATCATCCAAACCAAGTACACAAGAGAATTACTCAAAAGATTTGGAATGGAGAACTCCAAAGCAATTGGTACACCCATGAGCCCATCATGTAAGCTTGACAAGGATGAAGAAGATAAAAGTGTAGACTTAAAATTTTATAGAGGCATGATTGGTTCTCTATTATATTTAACTGCTAGTAGACCTGATATTATGTTTAGTGTTTGCCTATGTGCTCATTTTCAATCAAATCCAAAAGAATCACACTTGAATACAGTTAAAAGAATCCTTAGATATTTAAATGGTACACAAACTCTAAGATTATGGTATTCTAAGAATTCATTAATTGACTTAATAGGATATTCAAATGTCGATTTTGCTGGATGTAAATTAGATAGAAAAAGTACTAGTGGAACTTGCCAATTTCTTGGAGTTAACTTAATCTCTTGGTTTAGCAAGAAACAAAATTCAGTAGCTCTATCTACAGCCGAGGCTGAATACATTGTAGCCAGAAGCTGTTGTGCTCAAATCTTGTGGATTAAGCAACAACTCGAAGACTTTGGTATCAAACTTAATGAAACTCCCATAAGATGTGATAACACTAGTGCTATAAATCTCACCAAAAATCCAATTCAACATTCTAGATCAAAACATATCAAAATCAGGCATCATTTCATAAGAGAATATATCCAAAATAAAGACATAATTCTTGACTATGTTTGTACTGAAAAATAATTAGCTGACATCTTTACCAAGGCCTTAAGTGAAGATAGATTTTATGAAATTAGGAGAGAACTAGGAATCCTTGATCCATCTGCTTAGGTGTCTCTCTGATTCCAAGATATCAATGCCAAAAATTCTTTTAGCTTAATTCTCATCTTTTCTTTTGAGCTTAAAAGCCCAAAATAAATATTCTCATGATCAATTTTTGGGTAAACATCCTTCTCCTAATATTTCAAATTTTTTCGAAACTGTTTCATCATTTTTCTGAATTTCTCTGTGCCATGAGTCGACCACCAGGGTCGACCCTAGGGTAAACTTATAATATTGACTGAATCCTTCGGGCACTTTCTTTTTGTTGGAAAAACTCCCTTGAGCCGACCTAACTCTTCATCTTTTTCCTTCCACCAAGCCAAAAGACTCCCTCTCTTCTTCGTCAAACCCAAGTTTTTCTCCAAAACTCTTCTCCCACCATCTCTCACTCTCTAAATCACCCTCTTGGAATCAAGCTCCTCCCTTTTCTCCTTCTTCATTTGGAGCGAGCCGAGCTTACCTTAGACTCTACCCGTCTTCTCCAAATCGGCACTCCTCTTCTCCAAAATCCTTATCCTTCCCCTAAAAACCCTTTATCTCTTCCCATATTTTCTCTCCTAAGTTCCTTGCTAGCTCTGCTTGTGCAAATGGCTCCGAAGATGAAGCTTCCACAAAGGAGGAAATTAGTTTGTGGGTTGGAAGAAAGTGTATGCCGGAAGAGACAAGCAATTGAGATCACTTCTGCTTCAAACCCTGCTCCTGCATCTGCTCCAGCTACAACTCGGTCTCCAATCAGCCCTAGTAAGGTACTCCTTTCCGATAGGAAGGTAGAGCCCGGCAAAAATATTGATTTCAGATTTTTTGAAAAGGAAGGATTCTCTATCGGATCAAAAATTAAGGACGAAGGTTGGAAATTCTACTGCTCCCTAAAAGAAAATACCTATGTAGATCTTGTTAGAGAATTTTATCTGAATTTGGGATACAGTAATGAAATAGTAAAATCCACAGTAAAGGGTATAGAAATTAGCCTAGATCCTATGCTCTTGGGGGAAATTCTTCATTTACCCTGTGAGGGATACACAAACATGGAACTCCCAGTTAAGGAGGAGGGAATAAATATTATTCTAGGAAGAACCTTCACTAGAAGCCTAAACAAATTAGAGGCTAAGATTCTTTCCATTGAGATGAGGCTGCTACACCAAATGGTAACTAAGTTATTTTTCCCTAGAAGTGGTAGACATGATCTCCTCTCTGGTCGGGACATCTGCATTATGTATCATATTATTACTCAAACACCCCTGAACCTCCCGGCATTGATGATTGAGGCTATGAGAGAGACCTTGAATAGGTCCAAGGCACATTTGCCTTTCGGTATGGCTCTCACTTTAGTATTTAGGAGGTTTGGAGTTAGCTTTGAGGGAGAGGCAGTAACTAGGCTATCTCACTCCAACACTATCAACCGCCATACTTTGCACCACATGGAATTTTTCAAGACTGATGGTGGTTGGACAAAAGGTGTAGAAGAGAGAGCTGAGGACAGAGCAGAGGAGGAAGGACCATCATCACCTCTTTGTGATCATAGGGCTGTATCTCCAGATATTCAATTTGTTTCTGACCATGAGGCTGGGCCGTCAGAGTCTACGAGGAGGCACACTTCAGTTCAGCAGCCAGACAGCAGAGCACATCCTTCAGAGATCAGATTGGCTGATGATCAGATAGAGATGATATCTCAGCATGTAGCCTCCATACTTTCATGTCAATTGGGTACTTCAGCTTTTGCTCAGGGATCGACATCTCACGATGTATCTGATCAGACACTGATCCCCCACATCTCTACTGTGTTTCAGATGATTTCTAATCAGTCAGTACGCATCGAGCAGCTTGAGGGTTGTATAGTGACACTAACTGGCAGAGTATTTGACTTGCAGAGGTAAGTACTAGCTCTAGCCCATCCACAGCCACATGAGGACATCACTGAGGTCTCAGACCTATCTGTGGAGGTAGCCAAACTGTGAGGAGTCTTAGAGAGTGGTTTTGACTTTCTGAAGAGAGAGATTAGGGGCTCTAGTGAGCATGCTTCCACTCAGTTCATTGCACTGCTATAATCTATTTCGAGAGCTTTGAACCTTCTAGACACCATCAGACTCTCTCTTATAGCTCAGTCTTTTGCTTCTCAGCCTTCAGGATCTTCTCACCCCTCCACTCGTGCTGGCACCTCTACCTGTGGCAGAGGCAGATGCGGTCAAGGTCGAGCTCGTGGACATGATCCTTCATCTCCTCACCCCATCTCTGATTCATCAAACTCCGATCCATCCAGTCATGATATCTATTAGATCCAGTGTAGTCTGTCTTTTCTTTAGTTTTTGTCTAGGATCTATCTTGTAGGCCATGTAATGCAATGTTGACTGATTGACTCTTGGATAGTTTCTATCCATGTCTTTTGTACTATAAGTCAACACTTATGTATTGAAACATCTTTGTACTCACTCATCTGTTGGATATATATATATATATATATATATATATATATATATATATATATATATATACTTTAACTTTCAATGAATATCTCTGATCAAATGGAGTTACTTTTAAATTCTGAAATACTTGAATAGCAATATCTTTTCAATGAGCAAATTGATATATCTTTTACGATTGCTATATTGAGGGGGAGTAAAACAATAAGCAATAAAGAAACAAGCAATAAAGAAGGAAGCTAAAGATGTAAAATTGATCCCATCAAAAGGAAGGAACAGACAAAATATATTCAAGAAAAGGGAAAAGTAAAGAATCTCAATTGATGCTATCAAAAAGGAGGAGTAGAGCATCGAGATTGAGGTTGAGCAATAAGAGCAATAAAGATTGAACATTAAGTAAATTGTTAAGCAAATGGGTACATATGTCACATGCTTTTTTGTTCTTTTTTTCCAAGCAAATGAACTTATAAGCAAATTTCAAATTTTTAGTAAATTTTAAATTTATCTTCAAACTGCTTATGATGCATTTCGTTCCAATACTTGGCTATAATATCTAAGTGATGCATCTTCATAAATTTGAAATTCATGTTCAATGCTTTCTATATGCTTTTGCTCAAATATTTTATCATCATCAAAAAGGAGGAGATTGTTGCTCTTTGAATTGATTTTGATGATTACAAAGTATTTGAGGGGATTACTAGTGATTTTGGCTTGGAAAAAGACTTATTGCATTTTAGGGGCAAAATCGTAATTTTGTCAAGACCTGATTCAGAAGCCTCAAGAGCAAGAACTGAAAACGTACAATCTATTGGAGGAAATTTCAACATTTTTGAAAGTATATTTTGTAAGAAAATCAGGTTTTTATTTTTGAGTCGATCCCATGAGTCGACTCATGGCTTAAAGGGCTGAACGGCATGCTAAAATTTTGGCCGGCACTCTCTGTGAGTCGACTCCATGGGTCGATCCCTTGGCATGAGTCGATCCTATGAGTCGACCTCTGCTACTTCGCAGGTCAAAATTACAGAACAGTCATTTTCTGTTCTGTTCCACAGAGGTCGACCCTATGAGTCGACCCATGAGCATGAGTCGACCCTATGAGTCGACCCTTGTGACGAAAAAGTTCCACAACGGCTAGTTTTTAACCCATTTTAATTGCATTTAATGCTCATTTAATGTGCTCTAATGGCTCTATTTCAGCCCAGATTACTCTCCACCATTATTTGAAGTTATATAAAGTGACTTAAAGGAGGGAATCAAATATAAGAAGAAAAGAGGAAAAAATTTTGAAAAAGCTTCTTCAAGCATTCTTTTCAACCCTAAGCAAGAGCCCACTTAAAGCATTTAAGAAGCTTTTAATTCAAGTTCACCAACTCCTCAAGTGCTCATTCAAGTCTCCAACTACCTTGAGGAAATCAGAAAGAGCTTCCTTCAAATTGTGTAAAATGTATTTAATGCCTTATTCGCTCATTAAAGGAGCTTCATTTGTATTTCTGTGCTGTTAACTGTAATACTTTTTTTGAGTCATTATTTTTTTTGTTTTGAAAGGGTTCCAAAATATGAGAAGGTTGATCCGAACCTTGAATCGGATTGTATTGGATTAGCTTGTACCCAAAAAATAAGTGTTCTAGCTTGAAATAGCTAGAGTCGGAGGTTCCGACGAGTATATTCAGGTTGAATACAATTTAGTGGATTGAAATTCTCAAGTAGGAGCTTAGGAAGTGGATGTAGGTGCAAGGTTGGCACCGAACCACTATAAATCCTCTTGTTTATGTTGTGCTTAATTGCTCTCCTTTTAAACTTCTTTATTCTCTTGCATTCTTGCATCCAACCATTATCCGTGCATCAATTACACTCTCCTTACTTATCTTGCTATTGCTAAATATTCTTCATAAGTTGTAAGTTAAGTTTAAATTTTTAGAAATCCAATTCACCCCCCCTCTTGGGTTGCATAGCTGAGCAACAGAATGTCACATACCTCTGGCAGTATCGACTTGACCATATAAATGAGTAAAGTATTAACAAGTTATACAAAGATAATTTTTTTGATCCTTATGATTATGAATCATATGGAACTTGTGAATCTTGTCTCATTAAAAAAATGATCAAGACTCCATTTACTAGACATGGAGATCGGGCGAGTGATATTTTGGACCTTGTACATACTGATGTATGTGGTCTAATGTCAACTCAAGCTAGAGGTGGATACTCTTACTTCATCATGTTTACTGATTATAGGTCAAGGTTTGGATATGTATATTTAATGAAATACAAATCCGAAGCTTTTGATAAATTTAGAGAGTATCAAAGAATGGTCGAAAAATAAATTGATAAAAGTATTAAAACTCTTCGATCGGATCAAGAAAGAGAATACTTATCTAGTGAGTTTCTTGATTATTTGAAATAAAATAAAACTCTTTCAATGGACACCTCCTTATACTCCATAATTAAATGGAATTACAGAAAGAAAGAATCATACCTTATTAGATATGGTGCAGTCCATGATATATTTCACAGATCTTCTTATATCCTTTTGGGGATACGCCCTAGAGCCTGCAGCATATATTTTAAATAAAGTACCTTCAAAATCTATTTCTAGTACTCCATATGAAATATGGAAAGAAAAAAGACCCAATCTTAAGCGTGTTAAGATTGGGGTTGTCCGACTTATGTGAAAAATGTTAATGGACATAAACTGGATGCTAGATCAGAAAAATACAGATTTGTAGGTTATCTCAAGGAGAGTATAGGATACTACTTCTATAATCCTACTCAACAAAAAGTGTTTGTTGGTAGACATGCCATTTTTTTGGAGAAAGAGTTTATCCAAGAAGGAGGCAGTGGGAGGTCTGTTGAATTTGAGGAAGTTCAAAATCTACAATCCATCCAAGATTTACCAAATAGTTCTCAACTAGTTGTGCCCATTATTGAGGCACAGCCACTACACACACCTCTTCTTCGAAGGTTAAGTAGAGTGCGTAGTATACCACTCAGGTATGGATTTGTCATTAGGAATGATAATACAACCCACATCATTGAGAATGATGATCTCACGACCTATTCAAAAGCTGTCATGAGTAGTGACTCTGACAAGTGGCTTAACACTATGAAATCCAAAATGGACTCCATGTATGCCAATCAAGTATGGACTTTGGTTGATGTGCCTGAGGGTGTGACCTCAATAGGTTGCAAATGGGTCTTCAAAAAGAAGATTGGAGCAGTTGGCCAGGTAGAGACCTATAAGGTCAGGCTGGTGGCAAAAGATTTTAGATAAAAATAAGGTATTGATTATGAAAAAATCTTTTCGTCGGTGGCCATGCTCAAATCTATTCAGTATACCATGACTATGAGATCTGGCAGATGGAAGTTAAAACTACCTTTCTCAATGAAAATCTTGAGAAAGAAGTCTATATGACTCAGCCAGAGAGATTTATCTCTAGTGAAAGAGCAAATCAGGTATGCAAGCTGAATAGATCCATTTATGGATTGAAGCAAGCATCGAGGAGCTAAAACATCCATTTTGATGAGATAGTCCAATCATTTGATTTTATCAAAAATATGGATGAACCTTGTGTGTATAAGAAGACTAGTGGGAGTGCTATTATCTTCCTAGTCTTGTATATGGATGACATATTGGTCATTGGGAATGATATTTTGATGTTGCAATTGGTCAAAACTTAGCTATCACAAAAGTTTTCCATGAAAGACTTGGGTGAGGCATCATATATACTTAGTATTAAGATCTATAGGTATAGATCGAATAGGATGCTAGGCTTGTCCCAGTTTAGGTACATTAATCTTGTGTTGAAGATGTTTAACATGGAAGGAAGTAAAAGAGGTTACTTGCCTATAGGTTATGGCATACAACTCTCTAAGAAGATGTCTCCTAAGACACCTAAAGAGCAATATTGAATGAGTTCTATTCCTTATGCTTCGGCTGTAGGATCAATAATATATGCTATGTTATGTATTAGGCCTGATGTTGCTTGTGCCTTGGTCATTGTAAGCAGATTTTAGACTGATCCCGAGGAAGATCATTGGAAAGCTGTGAAAAACATACTCAAGTACTTGAGAAGGACTAGAGATATTTTTCTGATATATGATGGATCTGATTTAAAACTGAAAGGTTATACCGATTCTAGTTTTCAATCTGATCCGGATGATAGTAAATCCATATTTGGATATGTGTTCACCTTGTATGGTGGTGCAACAAGTTAGAAAAATTTCAAACAGCAAACGGTTGCTGACTTAGTCACTAGGGCTGAGTATATTGCTGCAAGTGAGGCTGCTAAGGAGGCCGTCTAGATGAAGAAATTTATCATTGTGTTGGGTGTGGTTATTGAGATTGAACAACCAGTGCCCCTTTATTATGATAATAATACTGGGGCAATTGCTCAAGCCAAAGAACCAAGGTCTCACCATAAATTCAAGCACATCCTAAGACGGTTCCACCTCATTCGGGAGATAGTCTAAAGACACAATGTGATCATGGAGCAAGTTGACACCAAGAATAATATAGTGGATCCGTTCACTAAGATCTTATCAATGTAGTAGTTTGACCGCCATCTTGATAGCATGGGTATCAAGTATAGGGGAGAATGGCTTTAAGTGCAAGTGGGAGATTGAAAGAATAATGTCCTACAAGCCAATCACATATGGGATGCGATAGGATATTTTTGTAATTTATCTTTCAAACTCATGTAAATTGATATTTATTATTAATAAAATAGATATTTTTGATTCATTATATGCTGCATCTTATTAATTTTAAGATTACAATGAACCCTATAGATCTGGGCAATAGTTTTAGGATCGTGATGAGATCACGCCAGTGAGACCTAATTCCTCGATAGCCCTGATCTAAAATATTCTTAGTCATTGGTACATTGAGTCGGAGATCAATGATACCGATAAGACTGGCATGTCCTATGTATGCTTAAAAATGAGAGTGGTTGATCTCACAACCACTTGTGTGGTGACACTAATACAAGGATATGGGTGCTCATTATTCACTGAATTGACCTACGAGAGAATATCAGATGGAGTTTTATTTACATGTCAACTGATGTTTCTCTAGTGGGAATTGTGTAAGTGATCCTTATACCTGAGGTCACCATGGTACCTTATGTACTTGGATCTATATTTTGGTTCACTACCTAACTTGATTCTTTGATCTTTGTATGGGGTATTTTAGATATGGTGAAGAGTGCATAGAGGTTGTGAGTAATCAATAAGGGATCAGTTACTCCTAATAAGGGGAGCGAACATCCTATATGATCTCATAGGTCGGTGATTCTGAAAGTCTTTGGCCCAAGTAGGATGATAATTAGAAAAGGATTTCTAATATATCATCAACTGAATTATCATCTTCTGATAGAGATACATAATGATAAGTGATTGAGTTTGACATATTTCTATGCCCACAGCTCATCTGAGATGTTGTTTGACTGAAAGATTGAATTACACGAGAACTTACCACTGAAGGATATTTTGATAATTTTTTATTAAAATTTTAAATCTTTCGGATAGTCATGACACATTGCTAGATGTCAATCTTGACTTGTGAGCTCATCAGAATTAAAAGATTTTAATTCTGGAGTCAATTTGGAAGAGTCCAAGTTGATTAGGACTCTTCGGGTGACCTAATCTTATCAGATTAGGGTTCGTCGAAAATCTTGATCCACTGCTGGCTAGATTTGAAACCCAATAGATCATCCATTTTGAGATTTAGCCTTGATCTGATCTAATTAGAATTTAATATAAATTTTATGGGTTAATTTGATATGCTAGCACATTGTATTAACCCAAGTTCCCAAATTGGTTTAGATCAAATTGTTTGAGCTAACCTAGACCAGTTGGCTTTAACCTAATGGGATTGGGTCAATTTGGATTGGATCCTTATCTAACTTAAAAGAGTTTCAAGTGGAGAAGGAGTCCTCCACATCCACCCAAATTTATGATAAAAAATAAATGCCGCCCACCTTAAATTGGCGTGAGAAGAGGAGAGTCCTTCTTAATGAAGGCTCTTAACTATTATGCGTTACCTTAAATTCCTGATCAGTTCTCTATGATTTGATGCCAAATTCAATTCAAATTTTTATGACACATAGAAGACTGAGAGTCCTTCTACTCCAAGTATCTAAATCATCAAAAATTTACTTAGTAAATTTATTTGATGCATGAGAAGTTGGAGCACCAAAGGTTGGTGCCCCATGGTCTCATGTGACGTCCCTTAGTCCCCTATTTATAGGGGATGCCCCAGATGGTTTATTATGGTGATTTTTAGTTGATACTAAGAAGAGGGACATGATAAATATAAGAAAAAATCTAAAAAAAATTTAAGAAAAAAAAGAGAAACTTTTGAGTGGCAAAAGTTGCTACTAGGGTGGTGAGATTTTCAACAAGTGTCGCTTGAGTGTCCTAAGATTTAATTTTTTCATGTGTTGAAGCCAAAAATCAAATCCTAGATTGTATGACATCTGAAGAGTATCTTCTTAGTATCATTTTGATGGTGAGATCAAAAGTAACTAGGCTTTGATGCGATTATGATGCAAGTTCGAAGCTGATAGTATTTTTGAGAAGACAAGGCTGCGGCAGCGCACCAATTGGGAAGGACTTTGGCCAACTTTTATGTGGATCACTATTGGAGGACTTCTACCTTGGGGTCTTGTGAAGAACACCAACATGTCACTTTTTCATATTGGTTAAAGTATAATTTTCTATCTCTTTGCATGCTTGAATTTGCTTTGATCGTGATCGACAAAGTGATTCTAGGATTTTGGGTTTGGCTTAATAGTTTTATTTGATAAAGCTATTGATTTGCTTGTTTTAAAATTTTTAAAAATTACTTTCTGCTGCATGGTCAGAACCCAACACTATGTACATACACATAGAAGTAATAAATGGATAGATGAACTATGAGGTATATGATACTATTCGTATGCACCGTATGACAAATAGTCTGGAACCCAGGAGTATAAAAATAAAATGGATTATGATTGAGGAGTTAAGGAGGTCCTAAACAGATGGTAGACAAACAAAGGTGAATGATGAACAAACAGACTAATAAAAGTCTAAAGACAAACTAAGTTCATAAGATACAATCCTAAATTAAGGTACAAGCTAATGGAAGGCTAAGGTGAACTAAAGCACAAGCTAAGCTAATATAAGAAAATAAAATAGAGATATAAACTAATGGAAATCTAATGAGAGAACACAAGCAAAATGTAAACTACTAACCTGATGTAAACTAGAAAATATAAGTTAATGAACTAAATTTTTGAATGACTAAAATAATTAAAACTAAAGCTATCCAGCATAAAATAAATAGACTAGGCTAAAAGCTATGAAGGATTAAAACTATAAGTAAACTAACAAAGTAAATAAACATAAATGTAATAGACTACTGAATACGCTACTAAGCTATAAATATGGCTGATTAATGGACTTAACAAAGGTAAACTAACTACAGTAAGTAAAACTTAAATAAGTAAGAGCAGAACGAACCAAAGTAAAAAAAACTACTAACAGAAAGAAATAAAATTTAACTAAGGATAAACGTAAGTGCAGTAAGTAAAATTCAAAAGTGGAATAGACAGAGCTTAAGTAAGAGCAGGTGAAAGTAAATGTAATAAAATAAAATTGAAGTAAAATAAAATAAAACTACTTAATATAAAGTAAAAAAATAAATAAAAGCTTAAAAGTAAAATTTTTACAGAGTACGTTCACTAATCTGATAGCATATAATCGATCCGTTGTTTACTTCACGATTGCATGATAACATGTTACGGATGGTATTTGGATTGTTTATCCTGATTGATCCATTGTTTACTTCATAATCTCTACCAACCTTAGGATTGTTTACCCTTAAGATTGATCCATTGTTTACTTCACAGTCTTGATAGCATTCGGAATGTTTACCATCGTGCTACAGTAACATACTACAGTGTGCAACAGTACTGCACAGTATTTTTTCTACAGTACTGCATAGTGTATATGCTACAATACTTAGTTACAGTACTATGAACAGTAATAAACAGTAATATAAACAAGCTTAAAATGTTAAAAAAGTTTAAAACATAATAAAAAATAGTAATATGGAAAGAAATTGGGCTTTATTTACAAAAGCATATTTACATAAAATCTGATGAAATTGAAATATATACCGTACAAGCTTTATGTACACTAATTAAGCTTAAGTAAACTTAAATACAAATCACAAGCACTAATATATGCTAATACATAAGTAAACACATAAGTAAACATACTTATTTACAAACTCACATAGATTAATGGAGCTAAATGATAGAGTATTCTGTGGAGGGAACTATGGAAGAAAGATGGGAGGAATTTTTTAATGGAAGAAATGAAGGGTGGAAGGAAAGATGGAATTTTTTAATGAAGAAATGGGATGATGAAAGTGTTGGGAATAGTGTCCCAAAGCCAATCGTCAGCCTGTTGACGGTTGTGCTTATTTTTGTATATATACATGAATTATGAGTTAATAAAAATTATTTTGATATTTTTCATCACAAAATATTTCATCTTCTAATGAACTCCTATGTTGTGGTGAAGTCCTTAGGACTATTTAGACTCGACAAAGGAGGATTTATCGTTCAGTCCTTAAATCTGTTCGTGATCAAATGATACGTTGTTACCAAGGACGATAATATTTATCAAGCATAGGTCGTTGTGTACCATATAGATTGGTTGTCCTCTTAACCAATGAGTGTGGAGATACTGGTATGGCATACAGGTGAGATGTAAGGGTACATCTGCACTGAATGTGACCGACTTCGGAGCTATTTCTGCTTTCAAGATTTGCTCCAATAGAATATGGGTATAAATATCCCTCCGACCTGAGACCGCCACGGTGACTTGCAAGCAACTCACTACACTTAGGCACTGGACTACCTGAATTTCTAATTCAGTGACGGAAGGCTGCTGGGTGTAGTCAAGTACTTGACTTGTCGGTGCATGTGTCAAGATGGGATTGACCACTCCAGTTTAGGAGCTGTGTACAGTCGTGTTTCAATTTAGCAAAACATTGGCCAGGGGAGTCTTTGTGAGGAGTCACAGGACTGTTTGAGTTGAGTACGATTCGGATGATCTAATCAGGGTTGACAGTTTAACCTTGAGTCATCCTAAACACAAAGATCAAAAAGATGAATTATATAGTAACCATATTCACGTAGGTTCTGAGTGTTGCGATTGTGACCATTCAACCTATCCGATCGTTGGGTACCATTGCTAGATGGTCACTTCGATTAGTACAGGACTTGGTTCCTGTGCTACCGGCTTAGGTTTGAACCTACGAGGTCACACACATTAGAGATTCCTATCTGATCTGATAGCTGGTGAAGAGTCCTTCATGTCTGAGATTCTGTGATTGAGAATCAGGATTCTCTGATCACGAATTTCACACATTGTGGGTACTGGGGTCAAGAGTCCCACTGGTTTAGGACTCTTCGATCAGGGTTACATATCGATGAATTCTGATGCCCGATTACCCATCGGATTTGGACTCAATATTTATGAGAAATTTAATTAGTGATTTGATCACTAATTAACTCAATTTGATTGAGTAATTAATTTTGGATCAAGTCCAATTGAATTAGATTCAGTTGGGTTTGACCCGATTAGGTTAAGAGTTGACCTAATCGTCGAGATGGTTTGGTCCCTGATATGATCAGGGATTGGGCTTAATCAATTTTTTATTTGATTAAGATTTTATTGAGCCTAATTAAGCCTAATTAAGTTGAATTTAAATTAGTCTAATTGGACCTAACTTATTTGGTTCAATTAGGTTGGTTTAAATAATGAAACCACCTTGACTCATTCTCCCTGCGCCACCTCACATCCACTGCGCCCATTTGAATTCACGAGAAGAAAGTTCTCATAAATTTTTCCTCACACAAAGCCCTCCTCATGCCTTACTTTAATGCGCTATATGAGTGGATAAGGATGATTGTTTGGCCATTCAAATTCAAAACAAAGTTTGAATTTGAATGAGCAACCAATCTTAGCATCTTGACCTTATCCTCTTTTAATGCCCCATTTATTACACGAAAAAATATTTCTCATGAAATCACTCACACACAAATTAAGCCACGCCCTCCTCTTCTCATGCCCTTAGTGGATAGGGATAAATTGATTTCCATTTGAATTCAAAATTTGATTTGAATTCAAATGTGCAATTACTCATCTTTATCCTCTCACGTGGATAAGACGTTTGATGTTGTTTTAAAAGATGGAGAAGAGTGGGGCGTGTGCAAGAAAAATTTTGAAGAGAAAATCTGGGCATGAGGAATCCTTGTGTGCAAGGTGAAGGTCATTATCCTTCCGAGAGAAAAAGAAAGAAAAGAAAGAAAAAGTATGCGCAGGGTTTCAGTGAGTTCTTCAGGGTTTCAGCCTGGAGTTCAGGAAGTGAGAAGGTGAGCTACGAGTGTCGTAAGCCCACCAAATTTTAGGAAGATCTTCAATATCCTCTCAAGCATGTCTGCTGATGATCCAGAGCATCTAAAGAATCGACAGACATCAATCGAAGGAGTTTGATCAGCATCGGCCATCGAAAGGGCTCTACAACGAGCTAGCACTCGTGAGGAGTCGATCAGGTCGTAAGCTTTGTGTGAATGATCCACAGAGGACAGATACACTGTGTGGCTATATCATGATAATCAGACTCTTCCGATGGTGATCAGATTACGATGATCTACTACCCGCACAAAGATATTATGTTCTGAACACATTACAGTAAAGTGTTTACTGTTCAAATTCGAATTTCAAATTTAAATGCATGCATGCTATATATCATATTTAGATCCTAGTGTAGGGTAAATTCTTATTAATCAATTAGATTAATTAATAATTTTCACTATAAAATAGTGATTTTAAAAAAGTTTTAAAATTATCATTTTACCCCTGCACTGTTTTTCCCTAAAAATGGTATTAGAGTGGGTTCTTAGATATGATATATATATTTGTATGCGTAGATTAAGTTGTAATCTAAAAGTTTACAATTTGAAATTTGAAATTAAAAATTTAAAATTTGAATTTTGAAAGTTGTTCAAAATTCAAAATTCAAAAATTTGAAATTTAAAATTTAAAATTTAAAATTTAAAATTCAAAATTCAAAAATTTGAAATTCAAAATTTGAAATTTGGTTGAAATTTGAAATTCAAAATTTAAAATTTGAAATTTGAAATTTAAAAATTTAAAATTTAAAATTTAAATTTTGAAATTGATATATTTAGATATACTTGATCCAAGTAGCAAGTAATCGAATTGGGTTGGTTGCCATGGTCGTCCGGTCATAGGAGAAAAGTAGGGTTTAAAGGCCCTCTCCTCCCATTCGATGGGGTCTCCTATGGCGGTAGGGGTGTCGCTGCAATTATATCCCATGCAGATGAAGCAGCGAAAGGAATTAATTGTAAAGATTCAATTGTGAAATTTATCATGAATGTGTTAGATTAGATCTAAAGGAATATTCATGATTTTTTTTTTTTATTAAGTTATTTTCTGTTATGTAATTAGCAATAGGATTGTTATTTATGAAATGTGCTGATCTATTTGTGAAATGAGTCAACATATTTGGTGAACAGAAAATAAAATCTTTTAAATTTGAAAATTATTTTCGAAATGCCAAACCCTGACCTATCAGCCCAAATACTTAATTAAAAGAATTAAGTGTTATCTAGTAGGTCTAGAATTGTGAATTAAGATCTAAGATAATTGCATAAACTTGTGGGTCAATGGGTTAGATGGATTAGCTCCATAATTGGGTTAGACCTAAGGTTAGCTTAAAAAATAGACTAAATTAGAGTAATTGATCAAATCTAATCAAAAGTTGAATTAGATTAGGTCAAGGATACTCTAGACTCAACTCCAATAGTTGTGGTTGAATGGGTCCATGTCTTTAACTAGACCAAGATGGACTTAATTCATGGCTACGTGGTGGAACCCTATTTATTAAGTTGATCAAATTAAAACTAATGAACCGGTTGGTGTTTAAGGTAAGTTTGGCAATTTGACCAGTGATTTTTAAGCGGGAGCTACTCGCAGTGATTCGATCTCTGACGAGTTAATGGCTTATCCCCACCACTGATCTCACTTACCTGGCCAACCTGGTGAATTAGGTTTTGATTAGATCACTTGGTGATTAGGGCTCACCCATGTCATTAGGTAAATTAGTTTGACTGATTTAGGTGCTCCTAATGCCAGCTTTAAGTAAATCCTTTTTAATCTAACTTGGTGAAGTCAGTGGGAGGATTGAAATTGGCTGGATATTTTCTTCTCATCTATTCTTTAATAAAATCCTCAAAAAAAAAAATTATTAGGTCCTAAAAATGATTAAGTTATATTGATAACTAAATCATAGCCTCCCATTAAGTGAGTGATAATGAGTCCATTAGTTTAATAATCATTGGAGGCCCAAAGGCCTGGTGCTTATTGACTAATGGAATTATCATTCATAATATGATAATTTGGTTTAAGTCTTTTTGATGGTGGTCAGGTTGGCCGGCCAAAGTCGGGCCTGATCATTTATTGGTTTGATTCACCAAATCAAAACATGTTAATGGTTGGACCTAACTAGATCTTTTCAGTGGAGGCCAAAGCCTACTGATTAGGTTCAGGGGCAAAATCAATTATTAGAAGTTGTTTAGAGAAACAACTGGTTATGAACCTACCCATAGATGCACATGGGTTGACCAACCAAAGTTGGACTCGTGTGTAGTCTGTGTGGATTCTAGTACCCACTAAGGAATTAAAGTAATTCTTCGAATTGGAGATTGAGGCTACCAATTCATAAAAATGCTGGGAGAAACTTTAGACTAAAGTCCAAGTCTTTAGAATTAATAATTTATGTACTAATATAGGTCTGGTTTTCCTTTATGCAGCTATGGCCACTACCCTTTCGCTCCGATCATTATTAGATAATGACAAGCTCATGGGACCTAATTTCGATAGCTGGTATCGAAAATTAAAAATCGTTCTTGAGTATGAGTGGATCCTTTATGTAGTAACGGATCCGGCACCTGAGGAGCCAGCCCCGAACGCTAGAGGGGTGGTCCGAGACACTTACCAGAAGTGGCTCAACGATCGCACCATCGTTCGGTGCATTATGTTGGCGACAATGAATGATGAGTTCAGCCGCAGGTTCGAGAATGCCCAACCACAGGAGATGCTTCAAATATTGAATGACTCCTTTGGCATGCCTGACGACGTTGAAAGGCACAAAACTAGTTGTGCCATTTTTAATGCTCGAATAAGGGATGGAGCCTTAGTCACTGATCATGTATTGTACATGATCAAAATGATTGAGCGCCTAAGTAAACTGGGCTTTCCCCTGCACGAGCAGCTCGGTAAGGATGCGATCCTTAATTCTCTGCCCAAGTCCTACCTTCCCTTCCTTACTCATTTTCGAATGACAAAGCCTGCAGTGAACTACCACGGCTTGTTGGGGTTGCTGCAGAACTTTGAGAAGGACCACCAGCTCCATAAAGAGTCGGTAAATATTGTGGGAGGATCTTCTTCTAGTCGTCAACCCTTTAAGAAAGGAAAGAAGAACAAGAAGAAGAAGAATAAGAAGGTGCAGCCGTATGCTGGGATGTCTGCACAGGGTCAGACCAAGAAGTGCAAGCTCGACCAGAGCCAGGCGAAGTGCTTCTTTTGAAAGAAGCAGGGGCACTGGAAGAGGAACTGTCCTCTATGCATTGCCTCACTGGACCCGAACAGGCCGAAGAAGAAGCAAGGTACTTATATGATAACACCTTGCAACTTTTTCATTTGTGATACTACTGCCTGGGTATTAGATATCGGAAGCCCTTATCATATTTGTAATTCGATGCAAGGTCTGCAGGTCAGTAGGAGATTTGATGAAGGCGAGAGATTTCTGAACGTTGGAGATGGAAGCAAAGTTCCAGTTCTAGCATTAGGAATCATGAACCTTGTAATCAATTCTTGAAATATAATTTCGAGTGAATATCACTATTGTCCAAGCTTTTTATTAAATATTATTTCTGTAGGCCTTTTGGCCATGAACGGTTATCAAATATTTAATAAAAGGATATGTTTGCAATATCATTTTGAATAGTGTTACAATGTTTGTTGGACAACTTAATAATGTAATTTACTTTCTATCACAACCTGTTAATGTGGTTCAAACCTTCGGTAAACGCCCTAGAATAGATAATGTGTCAGAAGTCTACCTTTGGCACCATAGGCTAGGTCATATCAATAAGAACAGGATAAACAGGTTGGCTCAAGAAGGAATTCTTGAAGTAGGTGATTATGAATCACTTCCAACCTGTGAGTCCTGTCTTCTTGGTAAAATAACCAAGTCATCTTTTACTAGAAAAGGTTAGCGAGCTAGTGAACTCTTGGCTCTGGTATATTCTGATGTATGTGGACCTATGAGCTCAAGTGCAAGAGGTGGATATTTCTACTTCATAACCATCACAGACGACCTATCGAGGTATGGGTATGTCTATTTAATGAAGCATAAGTCAGAGTCGTTTGAAATGTTCAAACTATTCTGAAATGAGGTAGAAAAATAAACTGAAAAGTGTATTAAAACTCTTCAATCTGATCGAGGAGGTGAATACCTTTCCAATGATTTTCTGACATATCTTGGAGATAATGGAATTCTCTCTCAGTGGACACCTCCTGGAACACCACAGCATAATGGTGTGTCTGAAAGGAGGAATCGACCTTGTTGGACATGGTTCGATCCATGATGGGATTTGCTGGTCTGTCGATCTTTCTTTGGGGATATGCGCTCGAATCAGCTTGTTACCTTCTAAATAGGATTTCGAGTAAGTCTGTAACCAAAATGCCATATGAGATATGGATAGGATGTAAGGTTGGTGTACGATCGCTTCTTTAGGATAGATGAGTCTTGAGTCTACGATGTGGAGACATCGGAGTGAGAGTACAGGTATTCATTGAGAACGAGAGTACTGAGCGTGACCATAAGGTCATCACGAGGATGGTGATCGATCCAGAAAGTTGGTGTACGATCGTTTCTTTAGGGTAGATGAGTCTTGAGTCTACAGTGTGGAGACATCGGAGTGAGAGTACAGGTATTCGTTGAGAACGAGAGTACTGAGTATGACCACCTCGAGCAGTCATAAGGAAGTCTACCTTCTCGTCGATGACTAGCTCGATGCTACAGCTGTGTGTCTAGTTCTTTGACCTGAGATACATCGACAGTTTACCTTGAGTGTGTTATAGTTTCACTACACCATAACTCCGTCTCCTAGCCATTCGAAACCTTGAGGTGTATGTTGGCTGTAGCATATTCATTGTAGGAACTAGATTGCACCAAGATGGGATCTATCAACCTTGGTAGATAAGAGGAGTAGTCCTATGATGATCGAAAGATTGAGTCCTTAAGCCCATGGCCATGGCAGAGTGAAATAATGAAAAAGAGTTTTCCATTGAGGTTTCACATCGGACTTGGATCGATCGATTGATTCATATGACTGATGTTGGGTTTGATGAGTTCACCTTAATCCTAATTCAGTCGGGACTCATGATAGAGGAACTCATTCACATAGGTAGTTGCACCGAGAGATTCATCTTCATTTCTGATGGGTTGCCACCATATACTGCTAGGTGTCATTGGTAGATTTTGGGAGCAATTAGAATGATCTTGATGATCGATCATTCTAATTATCTGAATCAGAAGAGTTCTTGTCCATCGAAATAAGTTTCGATGATGTCGATGATGAGATCACGACATGTCTCATTACCATACGAAAATGAACCTAACTGGGTCACACAAACAAGAGTTAGGGTTTGGATGTTATCAATTGAGCTAGTCCAGTTCGATTGATTTGGATTAGATCCAATTAGGTTCAAAGAAATCGTACTAGCACACGATTGAGCCTAAATTTCTCCTTGTGCAATCTTTTTCATCTCGACTGAGCCAAATGTGATTTGACTCATCCAGAGAACCCTGAGAAGGTTTCTCTCAGTCTGACTGGAGCCAGTCCAGCTCAGAAAAATTTTATCTTAATTCATGAAATGAATTTAAGACAACACCTGCTAATTCCTGTCACCTGCCATTTCTATTTTAGGACATCGGTCAAATGTTGACTTATGGATCTTAAACTGAAGGCCACTTGGCAAGAGGTTATTGGAGAGTTTTTTATGGAGTATCTACCTACTAAATTAGACCTTAAAGTGGGTGCTAAGATCAGATTGGGCATGCACCCCAAGTAGATAAGGATAGAGTCCCATGAGATGAGGACTCTGATCCCTTGATCGACTTAGACTGTGGGGTGCCACTCTCACTGTGCTTATCCAGTGTTGGCACCAACAGTGGTGGAAATTGATGAGATTCTTATCTGATATGATCAAATGACATCACTCCACCAATCAAAATTTTTTCAAAATTAATTAGAATTTTTTGATTGGTTGAATGATGTGGCACTGCATGGCACAGTAGGGTCTATTTAAACCCTGTCTGTGCCTAGGGTTTAAAGATTCTTCTCTCCTTCTCTATGTCCTCTCTGCTTCTCTCTTTTCCCTCTTCATGTCCAAGAAGTTGGACATCCATCTGGTGCTTGTCCAAGGTGTAGTGGCTCTCTGAACAGAAGGCTACAGAGATTTATCGAGAAGCTGCTGCTCCAGCTTTAGAAGATCTTCCAGATCAGATCTAGATCTAATTTTTGGAATAGAGATTTGCAAGGAGAAGATGATCCAAATCCTGCTTGAATGGATACTGATAGAGGCCTAATGACTATGTGGCTATTTTTGAACCTCGGGCATTGCTGCGATCATCTACAAGGTAATCTAGTTACCCTAGAGGTATTCCTCTAATCCTCAAATTTTATATTTAATTTTAGATTAAATATTAGATAATAAGAATTAGATCTAATAGACCTTAGATTTGAAATAAAGTAAGATAATCATAAAAAAAAATATTTCACCCCAGATCTCATTAGATCTGGAAGATCCTACGAGGAAAAAGATGGCTTTTCCTTCAACGGGTATCAGAGCCAAGTTGATGGCTCTATTTCAGATCTAATTTAGATCTAATTTTTATTTTTATTTATCTAATATTAATGAATTTCAAATGTCACATCAAATATGATTAAATCTGAAATCAAAAAATTTAAATTTAAATCTAAGTATATCTAACATGTATGAGATGCATGACTAGACTAGGAATAGTTTAAACTATGAAAAGTCTTGAAGTTTTATATTTTAATATGATTAAAATATAAATTAGATCTAATTTATTCTCTAATTTTTTGATATTATAAATATTATATTCAGATCAAAAAATAAAAAATAAAATTTAATTAATTCATAAAATTGATCTGCTGCATGCCTAGACTAGTTGTAGAATTGTTCTAGTAACTGTCTAGAATAGATTTTATATTGAATAGTTTAATTTAAATCTTATTTTTTAGATATTGTATGTGATGTATCAGATCTAAAAGTATGCTAATTAGATCAGATTTTAATACATGAGATGTATGTAAAGCATGTATAAATTAGATCTGAAATTATATATATGATATGTAACTTAGATCTAACTAGTTTTGTAATTAAATCAATATTTCTGATTAAGATGTTCCTCATGGCCGTCCGGTCATAAGAACAAAGTAGAGTTTAAGACCCTCTCCTCCCATTCAATAGGGTGTTCTTATGGCATGTAGGGATGCTGCACGTTCATCCTTAATCAGAAATCAAACTTATTTTTCTTCAAAACCCTAGATCCTGAAAATCTAGGATTTATTTACATGTTTTGTTTATGAACCCAAGATTTAATTAATGAATTAAGCTTATGAAATTAAATTAAATCTAAAATTGAGAATTTTATATCTAAGTCATTTTCATAAAATTGGATTTGGGCTTGGATAGCTCAATTAGGTCTAGCGGTTGATCAAACTGAATCAAAAGTTAGTTAGGTAGGATCATGAAAGCTAATAATTGACCAGTCTAATAGGATTAAGTCTAGGTCAAGATCGAATCACATTCTTATGTGACTCGATCAAGTTAAGACCTAATTTGGCTCAGTAGTTAGAGCCTGGATTGTAGGCTAACCCAATTGGTTCTAGTTCGACAATTTGGTGTCTCAGGTAAGTTGGATAGATGTGATCGACTAATTTTTAATTGGGAGCTACTCGACTCGAATGCATTCTTGTCAAGTTAATGGCATATCCCTCCCACTGGTCTCACTTACCTGGCCATATGTGTCAACCCAGTTCTGATTTGAGGTGGCTAATAATTCGAGCTAACCCATGCCACTAGGTTAGTCATAATTGTTATGACTATGTCAAGTCAAGTTTAATGAGACCTAAATCAAATCTTCCTAAGAAAATATTAAGTCTAAGGTCTTCCACCATTGTGGATGTGCGGGCCCTTCCCAGAGTTGATTATTCTCGGTTAGTTACAGTGGTTCAGTTGTACAAGGAAGATGCAACCATGTCCATTAGGCATTGGATACTACGGATTAGAGGATGGATTGTGCTCAATATTTTGAATACGGTGAGGGACCCAATTAGGAATCTAATTCGTGCAAATGGTGGGTCTGACTTAACTAAGGATTGGAGTAATATTCCGGACAGGGTGAGCTTCATGAATTAGAGATCAAGTTTTGGGTGCACCATGATTAGAGAATCATTGGACAAGAGTTATCCACTCATCGGTTGACCCATCACCAATAACTGTTAGGTGAGGTGATGAGCCAGTCGGTGAGACCGCACCACCCACTAAAAATCACTAATCACGGAGATTTTCACATGTCTACCTAGGGAGTGTAGGGATCTAAGAAAATAGTGAGAGCCTAATTTATTTAAAAATGAAACCCTTGAACAAATTGGTTAAGTCTGATTACAAAATCTAACTAAAAACTTTTGACTCTCTATAGGAAACATGTCTGCGTCCAATCTCCTGACCAAAATACTAGACACCCACAGATTGACTGGGCCTAATTTCAAGGACTGATTGAGGAACTATAGAATTATTCTGAGTTTCGAGAAACTGACTCATGTCTTGGACCAGGACCCACCTGCCATGCCAGCACGTCCGACTGCTGAACAGAGAGCATCTCTGAAAAAGTGGACGGATGATGATAACAAAGCCAGGTATTACATGTTAGGTACCATGTTTGATGACTTGCAGCACCAGCATGAGAACATTATGACTACCCGCCAAATGTTGGCTCATCTACAAGAGTTGTTTGGTGAACAAAGTTGCGCAGCCAAGTATCAAGTCTGTCAAAGACTTTTTAAGGCTAAAATGTGTGATGGGCAGTCAGTCCAAAATCATTGTTTGACAATGATCAAAGACCTTGAGGAGCTTGAAAAGCTCGATATCATCTTAGACAAGGATTTTCAGATTGATATGATCCTTCAGTCCTTGTCCGAAGCATATGATCAGTTCATCATGAACTTCCATATGCATAAGATGCAGTGTACCTTGACTGAGTTAATGACATGTTGGTTACGGCTGAGCTGTCTTTAAAGAGTTCACAAGGCTCAGTCCTTACTGTGGAGTGGACTTCTTCCAAGAGAAAGTCTTTTGGAAAGAAGAAAAAGTCTGCGAAGAAGCAGAAGGTAGATGGGAAAAGGAAGAAGACGGAACCGAAGAAGAAGGCTGCTGAAAAGGAAAAATATTTCCACTGCAATTCAGACAGCCATTGGAAATGGAACTATCCTCAATACCTGGCCACCCTGAAGAACAAGAAGGATGGTCCTTTTGGAGGTATGCTCGTTATAGAATCTAATCTTACAGTTTTCTCTGCATCCAGTTGGGTACTTGACTCTGGTTCTAGTGCTCATTTGTGCACTTTTATGCAGGGTCTTGAGGGGAGCAGGAGGCTGAAGGATGGGGATATGATCCTACGCATCGGGAATGGAGCAAGAGTTGCTGCTGTGGCCATGAAAACCTACCCTC
Source organism: Elaeis guineensis (assembly GCF_000442705.2). Taxonomy (NCBI): domain Eukaryota; kingdom Viridiplantae; phylum Streptophyta; class Magnoliopsida; order Arecales; family Arecaceae; genus Elaeis; species Elaeis guineensis. The sequence goes on along the minus strand of NC_026006.2, from coordinate 26,090,749 downwards.
TGCGATTATCATTAGGATTAGATTTAGTTCTTAGAGACTGTTATTATGTGCCTGTAGCAAGTAGAAATTTGATTTTTGTTTCATGTTTAGCACAAGAAGGCTATGTGATTAGCTTTCATAAGGACCATTGTAACATATTTTATAAAAATAATAAAGTTGCAAATGATTTTCTTATTAATGGTCTCTATCAGCTACATATTGATGTATCTGTATTTCATATCGAGCAAAATGTGAATGCCATGGGAATTAAAAGGTCTACAAATAGTCTAAATGATAGGTATCTGTGGCACCTAAGGCTAGGTCATATAGTGAAAGATAGGGTTAACAAATTGAAGAAATTCGGACTATTAAGTCCGTTGACTTTCGAGTCATATCTAGTTTGTGAATCATGCCTTCAAGGCAAAATGACCAAGCTCCCTTTTATGGGACATGGGGAAAGGGCCACAGACCTACTTGCCTTAGTACATACGAATGTGTGTGGCCCATTTGATGTGCCGGCTAGAGGCAACTATGTCTACTTCATTATCTTTACCAATGATATGTCTAGGTACGTGTATATATTTCTAATGAAATACAAGTCTGAAGCCTTTGAAAAGTTCAAAGAATTCAGGCATGAGGTAGAAAAACAAACAAGAAAGCCCATTAAGGTTCTTCGATCAGATCGAGAAGGTGAATACCTTAGTCGGGAGTTCCTAGACTATCTTAAGGACAATGGCATAGTCTCTCAATGGACTCCACCTGGAATGCCACAACTCAATAGGATTTCAGAACAGAGAAATCGGATCCTATTAGATATTGTCCATTCCATGATGTGCTTCACGGACCTCCCTGAGTTTCTTTGGAGATATTGTCTCATGACAGCAATATATGTATTGAATAGGATTCTCTCTAAATCCATTCCTACCACACCGTATGAGATATGGCATGGTAAGAAGTCAAGTCTGAGTCATCTCAAAATTTGGGGTTGTCCGGTTCATGTCAAGAGACAGCAGGCGGACAAGTTAGAGTTTTGATCTTTTAGAGCTCGGTTCATAAGATATCCTAAAGAGTCATTATGATACTATTTCTATATTCTGAAAGATCACAATGTTTGTGAATCGACATACTATTTTTTTTGAAAAATAGTTTATTCAAGATAGTGGCATCGAAAGAATAATTAAGCTCAAGGAGAATGTCTCTCAAGAGCAACGAGCTAAAGAACCTGAAGAACCAAATCAATTAGAACCAGTCCTAACACAATCTCTTCCACCTTGTAGATCGACTAGGATTTTCTGTCCTTCTGAAAGGTACTTAAGTACTATACAAGAAGAAGTAGAGGAAATGTTCCTCACAAAAAATGGAGCTCATGGTGATGACCCCAAGACCTATGATGATCTATTTTTCATAAATATGTTTTAATTTCATATTTTTCAAAATTATTTATTTTTATAAGAAAATCTAATTTATTTATGAAATTAAGTTTTTTAGAAGATTAACCACCATAAATTACTAAAAATATCTACAATAAATGTAAAAATATGTCACTTATCAGACCGTAGCACCCAATAGGAATCTTTTGTCACATTAGGGTTTTCGTTTTCTTTTCAGAGAGTGAAGGGATCCAAAAAATTAGTAGGAGTCATTGTTTATATCTTGAAGTCTCTAGAAGAAAATTTAATAATTAAGTATAAAAGTCTAACTTGAATCTCTACTCTCGCAGTTAAACAATATCATCCTCAAACCCTCTAGCCCGCATCTTTGAAACCAATTATTTGATCGGTATAAATTACAAAGACTGGCTCAGAAATCTCAGGATTGTCCTGACCTTAGAAAAACTAGGTTATGTACTCGATCAGAAACTCATAGTGTTATCAAACTATCCTACTGTTGAGCAAAGGACTACTTTTGGGAAGTGGACGGATGAAGTTAGTTGGGTCAAGTACTATATACTGGTTTCTATGTCAAACGAGTTGCAAAGCCAGCATGAGCATATATGCCTACTACTAGGGCTATGATCACTCATCTACAAGAGTTGCATGGTGAACAGAGCCGTACAGTGTGCTTCGAGGTATTCAAAAGACTCTTCAATCTGAAAATACGTGAAGGATAGTCTGTCTATGACACTGTATAACAGTGATCAAAGATATTGAGGAGCTTGAGAAGCTCAACCTTGAAATACAAAAAGAATTACAGATGGATCTGATCCTTCAATCCCTTACAAGTTCATATAGTCAATTTATTGTAAATTTTTATATGAACTAGCTCGATTGCACTATACCCGAACTGATCAACATGTTGGTCACTACAGAAAAAATCTTGAAGAGTTCAAGGGATATTTATTCTCTTTGTAGAGCGGACTTCTTCAAAAAGAAAGTCTACTGGAAAGAAGAAGGTTAAATCCGTTAAGAAGGAGAAGAAAGAGACTGGCCAAAGAAGAAAGTTCCTAAAAAGGTCGAAGCAAAGGAAAAATGTTTCCATTGTGATGCTGAAGGCCATGTAGAAAGAACTGTCCACTCTATCTGGAGAGCCTAAAGATCAAAAAGGATGATAAACCTTCCGAAGGTATGCCCATAATTGAATATAACTTTATAATTTTTTCTACTTCTAGTTGGGTATTAGATTCTGACTCAAGTGCTCATATATGTACCTCAATGCAGAGTCTAATAGAAAGTAAAAGATTGAGAGAAGGTGACATGATCTTTCGAATCGATAATGGAGCAAAAGTTACTGTAGAGGCCGTTGGCACTTATCCTCTTTGATTACCGTCTGGTTTTAGATTAGATTTGAAAGACTATTATTATGTTCTTGTAGTTAGTCGGAATTTGATTTTCGTGTCTGTGTTAGCACAGGAAGGTTTTGAAATTAGTTTTAATAAAGATTTTTGTTCAATTTATTTACGAAATAAATTGGTTACACGAGATCTTTTAATTGACAGTCTATATCACTTGCATGTTGATGCGAATGTGAAATTAAACGAGCAAATAGTGAGTGCCGTAGGTTAAAAGAGACCCAAAGATGAAATTAACCAGAAGTACTTATGACATCATAGACTAGGCCATATTGGAGAGGACAGAATAAACAAATTGAAAAAGATTAGGATCCTTGGCTTTCTTAACCTAGAGTTGTATCCAGCTTATGAATCTTATCTTTGAGAAAAAAATGGCCAAATTATCCTTTAAAGGACATGGAGAGAGGGCCACTGAGTTACTTATTCTGGTACACATCAATATGTGTGGGCCATTTGATGTGCAAATCAGGGGTGGTTATAGCTACTTCATTACCTTTACCGATGATCTGTCTAGATATAGATATGTGTATCTAATGAAACAGAAGTCTGACGTCTTTGAAAAGTTCAAAAAATTCAGACATAAAGTTGAAAAGCAAATAGAAAAATTCATTAACGTTCTTCAATCTGATCGAGGAGGTGAATACCTTAGTCAAAAATTTTTGAGATATTTTAAGAACAACGGCATAGTCTCTCAATAGACTCCTTCCGGAATATCTCAGCTCAACGAGGTATCCGAAAGGAGGAACAGGATCCTATTAGATATGGTTAGGTCCATGTGAACTTCATTGATCTATCCTTATATCTTTGGGGACATGCCTTGTTAACCGTCATTCACCTATTGAATATGGTTCCATCAAAGTCTATTTCTATCATGTCGTATAAGATATGGTTTGGTAAGAAGTCAAGTTTAGGTTATTTTAAGATTTGGAGATGTCTGGCCTATGTCAAGAGACAGGTGGTTGATAAATTAGAGGATAGATCTATTATAGCTCATTTTATAGGATATCCACAAGATCACAATGTGATTGTGAGTCGAAATATTATATTTTTTAAAAAATAGTTTATCTAAGATAGTGGTAGTGGGAGGTTAGTTGAGCTCGAAGAGAAGATCTCTGAAGAGCAAAGAGCTATAGATTCTCAGGAACCCATAATTCATGAGCCAGTAGTTGACATTCCTCAACTACCTCGTAGTCTAGCAGGGTCTCTCAACCTCTTGAAAGGTACATGAGTATGCTTACGGAGAAAGTAAAGGAAATATTCCTTATAGGAGATAGGGATCATAGTGATGATCTTAATATCTTTGACAAGGCGATGTCTGACATCGATTTCGAAAAATGATAAAATGGTATGAGGTCAGAAATTGACTCGATACACTCGAACCAAGTCTGGATCTTAGTAGATCCACTTGAGGGTATTATACTCATTGGGTGTAAATGGATTTACAAAAGGAAGATAGGTGCCGATGGTAAGGTAGAGACCTATAAGGCTAGGCTTATGGCTAAAGATTATAGTCAGCGTGAGGGCATTGACTATCAGAAAATTTTTTTCTCCTTAGCCATGTTGAAATCCATGCATACTCTGCTTGCTGTTGCAGTTTACTATGATTATGAAATCTGACAGATGGATGTAAAAACTACCTTCTTGAATGGATATCTTGAGGAAGATATCTATATGAAGCAGCATATGGGTTTCATATTTGGTGATGGTGATCATAGAGTCTGCAAGCTGTAAAGGTCTATATATGGATTAAAGCAAGCTTCTCGAAGTTGGAATCATCATTTTTTTGAAGCGATCAAATTATTTGATTTCATAAAAAATGAAGAAAAATCATATATATATTCTCCTCATTGGAAATGATATTCTCATGCTGACCACGGTCAAAAGATGGTTGTCCAAGAAATTTTCTATGAAAGAAAGACCTAGGGGAAGCATCCTATATTTTTGGAATAAAGATTTATAGGGATAGACCTAAATAGATACTAGACCTGTCACAAAAGCTGTACATAGAGAAAGTACTGAAGAGGTTTAATATGGAAAACTCCAAAAGAGGACTTTTATTTCTTAGACATGGTATTAATCTTTCCAAGATAATGTGTTTGACCACATCTGAGGAAATACAGTGCATGAGTAAGTTTTCTTATGCCTCAGTTATAAAGAGCCTCATGTATGCCATGCTGTGTACTCGATCTGATATTACCCTTGCTATGAGTGTCACGAATAGGTATCAATCGAATCTAGATGAGGAGCATTAGATAGCTGTGAAGAACATCCTCAAGTATTTAAGAAGAACTAAGAATTTATTCTTGGTCTTTGGAGGAGATTCAAAGTTGCGAGTCGAGGGATATACTGACTCAGACTTCATATCTGATCTTGATGATAGAAATTCTATGTCAGGATATGTGTTCGTTTGCAATGGTGGCGCAGTCAGCTGGAAGAGTTCCAAGCAACCTACATAGCGCATTTGACCACAGAGGCTGAGTATTTCATTGCTTCGGATGCTGCAAAGGAAGGCTTCTGGTTCAAGAAGTTCATCGTGAAACTTGAGGTTATGACATCAGATGCCTTACTACTTTGCTGCGATAACAATGAAGCCATAGCACTTGCTAAAGAGTCGAGGTCTCATCAAAAATCAAAGTACATCGAGTGGTGGTATCATATTATATGCGACTAGCTCGAAGAGAAATATGTCGAGTGTGAAGAGTAGACTCCACGGACAACGTGGTAGACCTACTGACAAAGCAATTGAGCTAACCAAAAATAAAAGTCCACCTTGAGAAGATGAGACTTAAATTTATGGCCAATTGACTTTAGTCTAACTAGGAGTTGTTAGATGTATGTCCTAGAAATCAATATGGCTGACACATTGTAATAAATTTAGGACATAATTTTATACTTAATATATTGATATGATCAATAAAAGAATAAATTTATTTTTCATGCAAGTTTGATGTGTCCTTGAATCATCCATGAAATTAATTTTTGATACATATTCTCAAAGTATTGAGAATTAGAGACATGTATTTAATTCCCAAATACTCTTGATCATAAGATCATCATGAGGATAGTGATCGATCTGGATAGACTGACTTATAAATTACTTCTTTCGAGGTAGATAAGTCTCTAATCTACTGTGTAGAGACACAGGATGATAAGTGTGGGTAGTTATTATAGAACAACTAGTATTAAGCGTGACCCAACGAGAGATCACTTAGATTTCTACTCGATCATCAGTGATCGTCTTGATGTTGTAGTTGTGTGACTAATTCTTTGACTTGAGATGTACTGCTGCTCATAGTATGGCTGTTGGAGTTTGATTGACACATAAACATGAGTCTCAATAAGCCCTTGTAGTGGATATTGTTGATAGTTGGTCTATTGTAGGAGTAGGGTATGCATCAAGATGAGATCTATCAACTTTGGTAGAAAGGAGTAGTCCTATGGGATTTAAGAGACTAAGTCTGAGAATCTGTGGCCACAGTAGTATGATTGATAGCAAAAAATTTTTATAAAAATCATATTTGGACTTGAGCTAATCAAATCTATCATATGACTGATGTTGAAATTTGATAATTTATCCATAACCTGCCATCTAGTCGGGACTCACGATAGAGGAACTGAATCACACGTTTGTTGAAATTTGAGGTTCGGGGCATGCATGTGTGTTTCAAAATTTTATTTTTTAAATATCATAACAGAATATAAGATTAAAATATTTTTAATCTGAATCATGCATGCATAAAAATATAAAACCATAAGGATCTAGTTCATATGCTGAAATTGACATATGCTGAAATTCAGATTGTGATCAAATTGCATACCTATTTTACAAACTTTTTCTTCAATTCTGGATCTAGAAGAGAAGAGATTTTCTTCTAGCCACACAAGTATTCGATCTCTACAAGCATCTATTCAGGATCAGCCTAAAACAATCCTCTTCAGATTGAATTTTTTTTCTCTAAGAAAATTTAGCCTGCTGAATCTGAACGAAGCCTAGATCACGATCAACTCTTGATCTCTTTCCTTGATCTTCTTCTTCTCTTCTTCTCTTACCTTTCTCCCCTTGAATTATGCTGCTACCAGTAGGTGGAAACCAGTAAACCAAAGATACCCAACAGCCTTGGGCGTGGAACAAGATGGGATGCCCAAAGATGAAGGACGTTGGATATCCAAGGGAGAAGAGAAAAGGAGGAGAAGAGAGGGTGTGGGAGGTCTCTTTTGTGGCATGTGGGGTGCTGGTTGGATGCTCTAGGGACTATAGGGGAGGTCCCTTTAAATAGGCATGAGGATTGAATCCTATTCAATCTCATAATACAAATCCTACTTGCATTGGGTTTCCTAATAACTTAAGTTATTTAACTTACATTAGGAATCCTGTTAGGCACCAACTCTTGGAGCCCTTCCACTAATTATTTCACACCCCAAATCACATCCAAAGGACTCCCCATATAGATCCATATGCCCTCTAATCATGAGACACGCCCAACTTGATCAAATCGAGGTGGCGCCTCATAATAACTATTAAAGAAAATTAATTAGAAACTTACACCCTAATTTAATTGATCTAAAATCTTAGACACCCAACAATTAGAGTCCAATGAATCTAATTTATTTAGATTATTAGTAGATAATTAAGTTTGAATTATCTTATCAAATAAGAAATCTAAATATAAAGAGGAATTGGGTCCAACCATTTACTAGCAAGGTTACCTTGAACCCAATCAGATTTTTCTAAACCCAATTGATACTTCATAAGCTCAATTACTAATTTCAGGCCTAATCTCTTTATTGTGTGACCCCATAGATTCAATTCTATTTGGTAGTGAGATATACAATGATCTCTATCAAAGTATCATTGAAACACTTTTCAATGGGTTGGAATAATTTCACTCTAACTGATCAAGGATTGTCGATCCAGAACAATCCTAGTGAGCTCTCACAATCCCCCAGTGATATCTAGCAATATGTAGTAGCAACCCAATAGAGCTGAAATGAACCTCTAGGTGTAGTTAACGTGTGATTCAGTCCCTTTATCGTGAGTCTCGATTAGATGGCAAGTCATGGATAAATCGTTAAACCTCAATATCAATCATATGATAGATTCGATCAGCTTAAGTCCAAATATGATTCCTATAAAAATTTATTTCCATCAATCACACTACTGTAGCCATAGATTCTCAGACTTAGCCTCTCAAATCTCATAGGACTACTCCTTTCTACCAAGATCGATGGATCCCATTTTAATGCACACCCTACTCCTACAGTGGACCAACTATCGCCAATATAAACTACAAGGGCTTATTGAGACCTATGTTTATGTGTAAATCAAACTCCAACAGCCACACTGTGAGCAGCAGTGTCATCTCAAGTCAAAAAACCAGTCACACAACTACAGCATCAAGACGATTACTGACGATCGAGTAGAAATCTAAGTGATCTCTCATTTGGTCATGCTTAGTACTAGTTGTTCTCTAACAACTACCTATACTTGTCATCTTGTGTCTCTACACAGTAGATTAGAGACTCATCTATCTCAAAGAAAATGATTTGTAGGTCAGTCTATCCGGATCGATCACTTTTCTCATGATGATTTTATGATCAAAAATATTTAGAAATTAAATACATATCTCTAATTCTCAATACTTTGAGAATATGTATTAAAAATTAATTTTATGGATAATTCAAGGACACATCACACTTGAATGAAAAATAAATTTGCCCTTTTATTGATTATATCAATATATTAAGTATAAAATTATGTCCTAAATTTATTATAATGTGTCACCTATATTGGCTTCTAGGACATATATCTAACAATCTTCTAGTTGGACTAAAGCCAATTTGCCACAAATCTAAGTTTCATCTTCTCAAGATGGACTTTAATTTTTGGTTGGCTCAATTGCTTAGTTAACGGATCTGTCATATTGTCCGTAGAGTCTACTTTTCACACCTCGACATGTTTCTTTTCGAGATAGTTGTGTATGATATGATACCGCCACTTGATGTGCTTCGATTTCTGATGAAACCTCGAATCCTTCGCAAGTGCTATGGCTCTATTGTTATCGCAGTAAAGTGGTATGGCATCCAATGTTATAACCCCAAGTTCCACGACGAACTTCTTAAACCAGAAGCTTTTTTTTGCTGCATCCGAAGTAGTGACATACTCAGCCTCTGTGGTCTAATCCGCTATGATACGTTACGTGGTCAGCATGGAAATATCATTTCCAATAAAGAGAATATCATCCATGTATAATACGAGGAATGCTATTGCACTCCCACTGATCCTTTTATATACACATGGTTCTTCTTTATTTTTGATGAAATCAAATGATTTGATTGCTTCATCAAAATGATAATTCCAACTCCGAGAGGCTTGCTTTAATCTGTATATAGACCTTTGCAGCTTACAGACTCTGTAATCGCCATCACCAGATGTGAAACCCATAGACTGCTCCATATAGATATCTTCCTCAAAATATCCATTCAGAAAAATAGATTTCACATCCATCTATCAGATTTCATAATCATAGTAAGCTGTAACAGCAAGCAGAGTGCAGATGGATTTCAGCATGGCTACGGGCAAGAAGGTTTTCTGATAGTCAGTACCCTCGTACTGACTATAATCTTTAGCCACAAGCCTATCTTTATAGGTCTCTACCTTATCATTGGTACCTATCTTCTTTTTGTAGATCTATTTACACCCAATGGGTATAATATCCTCAAGTAGATCTACTAAGGTCCAGACTTGGTTCGAGTGCATCGAATCTATTTCTGACTTCATAGTATCTAACCATTTCTCAAAATCGATATCAGACATCACCTCATCAAAGGTATTAGGATCATCACTATGACCCCTATCTCCCAAAAGAAATATTTTCTTTACTTCCTCCATAAGCATACCCATGTACCTTTCAAGAGATCGAGAGACTCTGCTAGATCTATGAGATGGTAAAGGAACATCAACTACTAGCTCATGGATAACGGGTTTCTAAGGACCTATTGCTCTTAGCTCTTTGGAGACCTTCTCTTCAAGCTCAACTAACTTTCCACTGCCACCATCCTGAATAAACTATTTTTTTAGGAATATGACATTCTGACTCACAATCACATTATGATCTTGTGGAAAGTAGAAGTAGTATCTTATTGATTCTTTAGGATTTCCTATGAAATAAGCTATAATAGATCTATTCTCTAACTTATCTGTCATCTATCTCTTGACATAGGCCAAACATCCCCAAGTCTTAAGATAAACCTAGACTCGACTTCTTACCGAACCATATCTCATACAGCATGGTAGGAACAGACTTTGATGGAACCCTATTCAATAGGTGAATGACAGTTAATAAGGTATGTCTCCAAAGATATAAGAATAGATCAGTGAAGCTCATCATGGATCTAACCATATCCAATAGGGTCTTGTTCCTCCTTTCGGATACCCCGTTGAGCTGAGGTGTTCCAAGAAGAGTCCATTAAGAGACTATGTTGATGTCCTTAAGATATCTCAAAAATTTTCAACTAAGATATTCACCTCTTCGATCAGATCAAAGAATCTTAATGGATTTTTCTGTTTGCTTTTCTACTTCATGTCTGAATTTCTAGAACTTTTCAAAGGCTTCAAATTTATGTTCCATGAGATACACATATCCATACCTAGATAGATCATCAGTAAAGATAATGAAGTAGCTATAACCGCCCCTGGTCTGCACATCAAATGGCCCACACACATTGGTATGTACCAGGGAAAGTAACTCAATGGCCCTTTTTCCATATCCTACAAAGGGTAACTTGGCTATTTTTCCTTAAAAACAAGATTCATAAGCTAGACACGACTCTGGATTAAGAGAGTCAAGGATCTCATCCTTTTTTAGTTTGTTTATCCTGTCCTCTCCAATATGGCCTAGTCTATGATGCCACAAGTACTTTTGGTTAATATCATCTCTGGATCTCTTTTGACCTACGACACTCACTATTTGCTCATTTAAGTTCACATTCGCATCAACATGCAAGTGATATAGACTGTCATTTAAAAGATCTCATGCAATCAATTTATTTCATAAATAAATGGAGTAAAAGTCTTTATTGAAACTAATTTCAAAACCTTCCTGTGCTAGCACAGATACGAAAATCAAATTTTGACTAGCTATAAAAATATAATAACAGTCTTTCAAATCTAATCAAAATCAAATGGTAATCGAAGAGGGTAAGTACCAATGGTCTCTGCAGTAACTTTTGCTCCATTGTCGATCCGAAGGATCAAGTCACCTTCTCTCAACCTCCTACTTTCTATTAGACCCCACATTGAGATACATATATGAGCACTCGAGCCAAAGTCTAATACTCAACTAGAAGTAGAAGAAACCATAAAGTTAGATTCAATTACGAGCATACCTTCGAAAGGTTTATCATCCTTTTTGATCTTTAGGCTCTCCAGATACAGTGGACAGTTTCTCCTTCAATAGCCTTCAGCATCACAGTAGAACTACTTTCTTTTTGCTTCGGCCTTCTTAGGAACTTCCTTCTTTGGCCTGTTTTCCATCTTCTGCTTCTTAATGAATTTAATCTTCTTCTTTCCAGTAGACTTTCTCTTGGAAGAAGTCCACTCCACTATGAGAATAGTACCCCTTGAACTCTTCAAGGTTCCTTCTATAGTGACCAACATGTTGACCAGTTCGGGTACAGTGCAATCAAGCTTGTTCATATGAAAATTTATAATAGATTGACTATATGAACTCGTAAGAGATTGAAGGATCAGATCCATATGTAATTCTTTTTGTATTTCAAGCTCGAGCTTCCCAAGCTCTTCAATGTCCTTGATTACTATCATACAATACTCATGGATAGACTACCCTTCACGCATCTTCAGATTGAAGAGTCTTTTGGATATCTCGAAGTATGCTGTATAGCTCTGCTCACTATACAACTCTTGTAGGTGAGTAATCATAGCCTTGGCAGTAGGCATATGCTCGTGCTAGCTTGACAACTCGTTTGACATAGAAGCAAGTATATAGTACTTGACCCAACTATCTTCATCTGTCCACTATTCAAAAGCAGCCTTTTACTCAGCAGTAGGATGGTTTGGTAACACTATGGATTTCTAGTCGAGTACATGACCTAGTTTTTCTAAGATCAAGACAATCTTGAGGTTTCTAAACCAGTCTTTGTAATTTATACTGGTCAAATGATTGGTTTCAAGGATGCGGGTTTGAGGGTTTGAGGCTGACATAGTTTAACTGTGAGAGTAGAGATTCAAGTTAGACTTTTGTACTTAATGTTAAATTTACTTCTAGATAATTTAAGATGCAAACAATGACTCCCACTAATTTTTTGGATCCCTCCACTCCCCTGAAAGGAAACGAAAACCCTAATCGATAAAAGATTCCTAGTGGGTGCTGAGTCCCACCGATGCCATGCACCTCACCTAACAATTATAGGTAATATGTACATCGATGCATAGGTAACTTTTTGCCCAGATGCTTCTCTAAGCATGTTGCAGCTACTTGATCTTTTAAGTCATGTGGGCTCACATAATAGTTATTGACCACACTCCTTAGTTAAGCTTGACCCACTGTTCACTAGCAGGTGTAAGGCAGTCATTGGGTCTCTCACCTAACAGTTATTGAGCCCAACCCCATCCTTGCCTTGGAGCAACTCTTTGCTAATAGAGTGGTTGCATATTTTCGATGCAATTGAATCATTGTGACCAGTCAAGAACAATCATACCGGTAGCACGCCTGCATATCTACAACGATGGAAGACCTATGGACTTAATATTTGTGGAGAGATTTAGATTCAGATCTCATCTAATCGATTATCATATGATCGATCTAATTGGCATGGGCTAAATCAAACCGCTAAGTAACCTAATTCAAGTCTCAATCTTTCAAATTAGCCAGGTAAGTTGAGATCGGTGGAGATCCCCCCGTTGCTTTCTTTAGACACTAATAAATTAGTCAGGTAAGTGAACAAAACCAATTAAATAACCACGTCTAAATTACTTACCTTAGACACCAATAGGTCAATAGGTCAAAATAGATTAACTCAAGCAAATCAAGCTTAAACCATCAAGCCAAATTAGGTTCTTAGGTTAATCGATTCTATATATGGGACTTAAATGATTTGATCAACAATAATTACATGATCATTTAACTTAATCAAATTAGACCCATATGATTCAAATCAAAAACTTTAGATGCAATCCTATTACATTACCCAATTTTTAATTTTTTCATAACCAAAATTTTTATGTACAAAACTAATTTCAGATTCTAAAATCAAGTTTCAGATCAAAAATTTTTTACATGAAAATAAATATGAAATCATGAAAATAATTTTTATATTCAACATACAAACATATATCACATATATGCATGTAAAATTTAGATCTAAATAAAATTCAGATCTAAAATATGATATCATACATCTCATATACTAATCATGGATCATAACAAAAGGAATTTTATGACCTTAAATATGCAATTACATATCTCATATATGAATCATAAATCAGGTCATAAAAAAATTTTAGATTTATTTATGCATCTACATATCATGTAAACATGAACTAGAAACTATTCTAGATCAAAATTTAGATCTATACATACTTTCACATATCAACTATATGTTCTCAATCAAAATCAAAATTAAATTTCAAATTTAAAGATTCATCTATACATCTTATGTATCAAGAAAAAATCAGATTTTGAAACTATTTTCCAAACATATATGATAATTTTAGCATATGAAATCCGTGGCTCTGATACCACTATTGAAATATGAGATTCGGGACATGCATGTGTATTTCAAAATTTAATTTTCTAAATACCAAAGTAGAATATAAGATTAAAATATTTTTAATCTAAATCATACATTTATAAAAATATAAAACTATAAGGATTTAGTTCATATGCTGAAATTAACATACGCTGAAATTTAGATTGTGATCAAATCACATACCTATTTCGCAAATCTTTTTTTCAAATCTGAATCCGGAAGAGAAGAGATTTTCTTCTAGCTGTACAAATATCCGGTCTCTATGGGTATCCACTTAGGATCAGTCTGGAATAGCCTTCTTCAAATTAAATTTTTTTCTCTAAGAAAATTCAGCCCGCTGAGTCTGAACGAAATCTGGATCGCGATCAACTCTTGATCTTTTTTCTTGATCTTCTTTTTCTCTTTTCTTGCCTTTCTCCCCTTGAATTATGCTTCTACCAGCAGGTGGAAATTAACAAATAAAAGATACCCAACAGCCTTGGGCATGGAACAAGATGGGACGCCCAAAGATGAAGGACGTTGGACATCCAAGGGAGAAGAGAAATGGAGGAGAAGAGAGGGCATGGGAGGTCTCCTTTGTGGTGTGTGGGGTGCTGGTTAGATGCTCTAGGGATCTTAGGAGAGGTCTCTTTAAATAGGCACGAGGATTGAATTCTATTCAATCTCATAATACAAGTCTTACTTGTATTGGATTTCCTAATAACTTAAGTTATTCAACTTACATTAAGAATGCTATTAGGCGCCAACTCTTGGAGCCCTTGCACCCAATTAAACACACTCTCTTTTGTGCATCCAATTAAACACACCTTTTTTTGCACACAAGGGATGCCTTATATGAGATCCATAAGCCCTTTAATCATGGGACACATCCAATTTGATCAAATCAAGGTGGCGCCTTATGATAACTATCAAGAAAAATTAATTAGACACTTGCACCCTAATTCAATTGATCCAAAATCTTAGACACCCAATAATTGAAGTCTAATGAATCTAATTTATTTAGATTATTACCAAGTAATTAAGTTTAAATTATCTTATTAAGTAAGAAATTTAAATACAAAGAAAAAATTGGGTTCAACCATGTGCTAGCAAGGTTACCTTGAACCCAATCGAATTTCTCTAAATCCAGTTGACACTTCAAAAGCTCAATTGCTAATTTTAGGCCTAATCCCTTTGTTGTGTGACCCCATAAGTTCAATTCTATCTGGTAGTGAGATATACAATGATCTCTATCAAAGTATCATTGAAACTTTTTTCAATGGGTCAGAACAATTCCACTTTAACTCATCAAGGATTGTTGATGCAGAATAACCCTAGTGAGCTCTAACAATCCACCAGTGATACCTAACAGTATGTAGTGGCAACCCAGTAGAACTGAAATGAATCTCTAGATGTAGTTAATGTGTGATTCAGTCCCTCTATTGTGAGTCCCGACTAGATGTCAGGTCATGAATAAATCATCAAATCTCAAATCAGTCATATGATAGATTCGATCAGCTCAAGTCCAAATGTGATTCTTATGAATTTTTTTTTTGATCAATCATATTACTATGGCTATAGATTTTTAGACTTAACCTCTCAAATTTTATAGGACTACTCCTTTCTACCAAGATCGATAGATCCCATCTTGATGCACACCCTCCTCCTATAGTGGACCAACTATCGTCAATATCCACTACAAGGGCTTATTGAGACCCATGTTTATGTGTCAATCAAACTTTAGTAGCCACACTGCGAGCAGCATTGTCATCTTAGCTCAAAAGACCAGTCACACAACTACAGCATCGAGACAATCACTGACGATCAAGTAAAAATCTAAGTGATCTCTTGTTTGGTTATGCTCAATACTAGTTGTTCTTTAATAACTACCTGCACTTGTCGTTCTGTGTCTCCATACAGTAGATTAGAGATTCATCTACCTCGAAGGAAGTGATTTGTGTGCCAGTCTATCCGGATCGATTACCATCCTCATGATGATCCTATGATTGGGAGCATTTAAGAATTAAATACATGTCTCTAATTTTCAATATTTTAAGAATATGTATCAAAAATTAATTTCATGGATAATTCAAGGATACATCACATTTGAATAAAAAATAAACTTATCCTTTTATTGATCATATCAATGTATTAAGTACAAAATTATGTCTCAGATTTATTACAATGTGTCAGCCATATTGGCTTCTAGGATATTTATCTTACAATGATAACAACACCAGAGGTTCATTTTAATTTTACTGGATTGCCACTACATACTAGCAGATGTCACTGGTGGATTGAGAGCTCACTAGGATTATTCTGGATCGACAATCCTTGATAAGTTAGAGTAAAATTGTTCCGATCCATTAAAAAGAATTTCAATAATACTTTGATAGAGATCATTGTATATCTCACTACCAGATAAAATTGAACTTATAGGGTTACACAATAAAGAGATTAGGTCTGAAATTAGCAATTGAGCTTATTAAGTATCAATTGAGTTTAGAGAAATTCGATTGGGTTCAAGATGACCTTACTAGCACATGGTTAGACCCAATTTTCTCTTTGCATTTGGATTTTTTATTTGATAAGATAATTCAAACTTAATTATCTGCTTATAATCTAATTGAATTAGATTTATTGGACTCTAATTATTGGGTGTCTAAGATTTTACATCATATAAATTAAGGGTGCAAGTCCTTAATTAATTTTTTTTGATAGTTATTATGGGATGCCACCTTGATTTGATCAAGTTGGGCGTGTCCCATGATTAGAGGGCTTATGGATCTAATATGAGGCATCCCTTGGGTGCAAAAGAGGGTGTGAAATAATGAGTGCAAGGGCTCTAAGAGTTGGCACCTAATAGGATTCCTAGTGTAAGTTGAATAATTTAAGTTATTAAAAAATCCAATGCAAGTAGGACTTATATTATGATATTGAATAGGATTCAATCCTCATGCATATTTAAAGAGATCTCACCTAAGGTCCCTAGAGCATCTAACTAGCAAGCCCTATGCCACCAAAGAGAGCCCCCATGCCTTCTCTTCCTCTCCCTTTCTCTTCTCCCCTTGGACATCCCACACATCCTCCTCTTGGGCGTCCCTAGTTCTTCCATGCCCAAGGCTGTTGGGCATCCCCTATTTGCTGGTTTCTAGAGCTTAGTAGCAGTACAAAGTAAGAGAAAAAGGTAGGAGAAGAAGAGAAGAAGAAGATGAAGGAAAGAGATCAAGTGTTGATCACAATCCAAGCTTCGTTCAGATTCAGCAGACTGAATTTTCTTAGAAAAAAAATTCAACTTGAAGAGGGCTGTTCCAGACTGATCCTGAGTAGATACCCATAGAGGCTAGACACTTGTACGACTAGAAAAAAATTTCTTCTCTTCCAGATCCAGATTTGAAGAAAAAGATTGTGAAATAGGTATGTGATTTGATCAAAATCTGAATTTCAACATATGTCAATTTTAGCACATAAACTAGATCCTTTTGATTTTATATTTTTATGCATGTATGATTCAGATTAAAAGTGTTTTAATCTTGCATTCCACTATGATATTTAAAAAATAAAATTTTGAAACACACTTGCATGCCCCAAACCTCAAATTCCAACAAATGAGATATTTTTTCCTATGGCAATGCTAAATATTTCGAAATTGGAACATGCATTTTGATAAATGATCAAAATACATGGCTTTGTTGAGAATGAAGAAGAAGCCTGCAAATACAAATGGGTTAATAGTTCTATGAGTGTATTTTTTATTTTATATGTGAATGAAATTTTCTTAATCGAAATGATGTTCTTTACATTATAGGGAATAAAGTTTCACTGTTATCATTATTCTCCATAAAAGACTTGGGAAAAATATCTCTTATCCTAGGGATGAAGATCTATAGAGATAGATCTAAGTGACTGCTTAGGTTATCTCAATCTATTTACGTAAGATGTTTATGAGTAGAATTTGTTCTATCATATATACCATATATGAGATAGGATATGACATACTAGGGTAGTGAGTGGATACATATAAGATCTGGATGAGAATCACTAGAAGGTCATCCATAAGTATTTAAGAAATACTAAGGATCAATGACTTGGTTATAGAAAATCTAACTTAAAACTTGTAGAGTATGACTCTAGATTTTAGTTGGATATAATAATAGTAAAAATGTGTTGAAATATATCTTTACTTTAGATAATGGAGCAATCTACTGGAAAAGTTTAGAGCAGAAAAATATAGTCAAACTTAATTTGCAAGGCAGAATGCATTGCAGCATCCGATGCTTGCAAGAAAACTATGTGATTGTAGATGTTCATTGGTAAGTTAGGAAGGGCATCCTCCTATAATGGTTCTACTATATTGTACAACACCAAAGCCATAGCTCATGTCTTAGAGCCGAAGTCCTATTAGCTTACCAAGCATTTTGCATTGCTACCACCTTATTCAAAAAAAACTATTGAGATGACGTCGAACTTTAGAAGATCAATGGAAAGGAGAACCTGACCAATCCGTTCAATAAAGCCTCAGTATCTAGTAGTTCTGAAATAATAAATCAAAGATGGGTATATGATACTATACTGATTGCCTTTAGTCTAAGTGGGAGTTGTTGGAAATTATATCCTAAAGTCAATCATTTGACGATTGTGCTAGTTATAAATGTATATGAATTGATCAATAGTAAAAGTTATTTAGCTTTTTTCATCACAAGATTACATCTTCTAACGAACTCATGTGTTGTGATGAAGTTCTTAAAAATACTTTGATCGATAAAAGAAGATTTATCACGTAGTCCTTAAATTTATTAGCGACCAAATGATATGCTATTATTAGGACGATAGCGATATCAAGTGTAGGTCGTTGTGTGCCATATGTGTTGGTTGTCCTCATAACTAAATAGTATAGAGACATTGGTATGGTATGTAGGTGAGATGTAAGAGTACATCGTCACTGAACGTGACCAATTGTAGAGCACTCTACTGTCAAGAGTGGCTCACAAAGGATATGAGTATAAGTGTCCCTTCGATCTGAGATCACCATGGTGACTTGTAAGCAATTCACTGTACATTGGTGCTAAACTAACTGAGTTTCTAATTTAGTGATGGAAGGTTTCTGGATGCAGTCAAGTACTTATCGAGTCGGTGCATGAGTTAAGATGGGATTGGCCTCTTTGAATTAGTAGAAGTTAATGTATCAATATATTTCAATTTAGTAAAATCTGAGCCTAGGTAATCCATGTGATGGATTTAAAAGATTGAAATACAATATGGATGATATATCTGGGATTGATAGTTAAATCCTGGATCTCCTTAAGTATTAGGGTCAAAAGGATGAATTATACGGTAACCATACACTAATAGGTTCTTGAATGTTGCTTCGCTATCGTTCGATCTATCCGAATGTCGGGTCATCATTGCTAGATGGTTACATCGATTGGCTCAGAAATTTATCCCTATGCTACCAGCTTAAGTTTGAACCTATAGAGTCACACTCAAAAGAAGTTTCTGACTGATCATGAGGCTGATCAGTGATTGAGAATCGTTCAAGGACTTAATCATCAATTCGATTGATATTTAACCTTATGCAAAGTTGTAATAAATTTATTCACCAAGTATTAGTGAATTAATGAAGGATTAATTAGCAATTAGATTGTTGATTAGTTCAATTTAATTGGGCAAAGAAGATTAAACAAAATCTAATTGAATTGGATTTAATTAGGTTTGACCCGATTAGGTTATAAGATAGCCTAATCGCTAAGGGAGAATTGTTCCTGATTTGATCAGGACTTTGCTTTAATTAATTTTTAATTTGATTAGAATTTGATTAAAAAATTATGAGCCTAATTAAATTGGGTTTCATCTATTTATTTAGACTAAATCAGATGTAATTAGGTTTGGAGTCAAATAAGGAAATTAAGAGTCCATATAGAGTTGGACTCCTCCCTTGCGCCACCCTACCTTTTGGATGCCATATTTTCTCATGCCAAAATTTTTTGTCTGAGATTTCTCCATGCAAAAGAGTCCTCCTCTCTCCCTTTCTCACATCCAAGAATGGATAAAAGTCTGATTTTTATGGAAGCTTCAAATGTGATTTGAATTGGTAACCATATTAGATAAAGTTTGACCTTATCTACAAGTCCACACTGACTACCCTTTATCCTCTTGATTTTGTGCGACAAATAAAGTGATATGGGGTGTGAGAAATCAGAAAGAAATCAGTTTTACCATGAAAAAATAACAAAGGGGGCATCCCATATTTGTTTTGGCATGGGATTGTGAAAAGGTACGATAATATATGGAAGAGTCCAACATCTCTAGGATTCTTCATCCCAACCTCCTTACACACCTAAATAAAAGGAGATTTTATTCTCCTTTGTGTGTGTAAGAGAGTAGAGAGAGGGCTCTACACATTGAGGGTCTTGAGGCATGAGTTCTTGGTGTGGAAAAATAGAAGAAGGTCCTCCTCTCTTTGGGTGAGCAAAAGAAAAATCTAGAAACCCTAGATTTGATCCTAAGGGTTTGGGAAGAAAGAAAAAATAAGAGAAAAATTATTTTCTTCTCCATCTTTTTTTCACATCTCCATCTCTTCTAGAAGCCCATCTTCAATGTTTAGAAAGATTCTAGAGATTTGAAGAAAGGATCTAGATCAGTCAAGATGAAAGTCTACGCGCGTGCTAGCACTTCTGAGAAGACCAATCAGATCGGATCTTCGAGTGGACTTTTCATAGAGGCCGGATGTATGTGCGGCTATAAGCAACCAGCAAAGATCATTCTTACCATATCTCTTAGTAGTCACCATCATCGACCCACACTCAGATATCGAGTTCTGAACTCAGATAGATGTAGATTTGATGTACTGCTTACATCCATGCATGCAGATTTTATCATGTGATTATTTCAGATTTTATATGCAATATATCATGTTATAGATCTTAGAGTAGGTTGATTTAATGATTAGATCATATATATGTTAGATTAATATGATTAATTTAGTTATCTTCCGCTGTATTTTATTTCAAAAATTTTTGAAATACATGCATGAAATCATCTACATTTTCAACACTTAAAGGGGGTCAAATATCTAAGGCTACAAGGATTCCTAATACAAGCAGAACTGGTATTAAGGGGCTATTTGATTTTAAATAGGATTCAAGTATTTTGTCTATTTAAAGGAGCCTTCTTTAAGGCTCTTATTATGAGAATTCCAGCAGTCCCCACACCTCCTAAGAGTCCCCATGCCTCTCCATCTCTTCTCCCTTCTAGTTTCAATGCCCAAAGATTGGGCGTCCTCCATCTCCACACCTAGGAGGAGCTTGGGTGTCTCTTTTTTCTTGCTGGTTTCTAGACCTTGGTTGCTTCATAATCAAGGGAAGAAGAGCAAGAGAAGAAGAGAAGAAAAAGATCAAAGAAAGGATCAAAGAGTTAATTGCGATCCAAGCTTTGCTCAGATTCACAGGGTTATTGTTCTTGAAGAAGAAAGATCAACACCAAAAAGGGCTATTCCAGGCTGATTCTGAGTGAATACCCATAGAGATCGGATACTTGCATGGCTAAGAGATGTTAGATGTGTGCCCTAGAAGCCAATCTTGGCTGACATATAGTTTTCTCTAGGGCATGTTTTGTACTTGATGGATAGTTTTTATAATCAATCATGTCATATGTGTCCATGATTTGTCTTAAAAATTAATAAAGATGATTTTATATATTTTCAAGATATTGAGAATTTGAGACATACATCATTAGTGGTTAATTTCTAAATGCTCCCGATCAAAGAATCATCATGGAGGACAATGATCAATCCATTCAAGATCGGTGCATAAATCATCCCATTTTAGGACAGATGAGTCTCGAGTCTGTGATGTAGAGACACTGGGATAAGAGTATAGATGATTGTTAGAGAACAACTTGCACTGAGCATGACCAACACAAAAAATTACTTGGATGTCTACTCACTCATCAGTAGTTTTTTCGATGCTGCAGTGGTGTGACTGGTCCTTTGACTTATGGTGTGTTGGTTATTCACAGCGAGGTTACTTAGTTTGACTGCACATTTTTTTGATCTCTAGCCATTCGGGTCCTTGCTGTGTATGTTGGCTATTATAGATTCAGGTTCGCTATTTGGAGTAGGATGCACCTAGATGGAATCTATCGACTTTGGTAGAAAAGAAGAAGTCCTATATGATTTGTAAGACTGAGTTCAGAAAATCTCTGGTCAGAGTAAGTATGAATACTGAAAAAGAGTTTTCATGAAATTTATAGATGAACTCGAGTCAAGACAATCTAGAATATGACTGACGATGGGATTTGATGAGTTTTCTCCATGACCTCCATCTAGTCGAGACTCATGATAGAGGGATTGTATCACATGATAACTATACCTAGGAGTTCATCTTTTTGATTCTGCTGGATTGTCACTACATGCTGTTAGACATTACTGGTAGATCGTGAGAACTCACTAGCATCATTTTCGGACCAATGATCCTTATTGAGGTGAGTTGGAATTATTTTAATCCATTGAAAAGAGTTTCAATGATACTGTGATAGAGATCACCGTATGTCTTACTACCAGACAGAATAGAACTTGAGGGGTCATACATAAAAGAAGTATGATCTGATCAATGGCTTAGATCATATTCGAATTATCAATCGTATTGATAGTATGAATTTTAGAAATTGCTAATTTGTAAGCATTACAATTTTGGCAGCTACTAATAGTTAGCGTAGGGACTTAATTACAAATATTATAATTTTATTGGGACTAATTAAATTATAAATTAAGTTTTAATTAATTTAAATTAGATGTACTTTAATTAGACTTAATTTAATTTAATATTAATTAGGTTCAATTATCCAAATCAGATTTTGATTTCAAGATTGATTGAATCAGGTTTAACAGCTTTTTTGAATTCGACTCGATTCGGACTCGATTTGAACCTTATTGAGACCAAATTTGAATCAGATGAATCATGACTCAGAGAGCTTAGATTTTCTAAGACTCTCTCCATAGAAAAGGGGAGGGAGGGCATGGAGACACATCCCCTTTTGTTTTTGCACACGTGAAGGGGAGGGGCGCCAACTATCTATCTGGGATTCTCTTCCTTGCTGATTTTTTTTCTATTTAAATTTAATTCAAAATAGGATCAAATCATTATCAGATGGGGTGTGGGAGTTGATTTTTTGTGTGACAAAAAAAATGGAGAAAAGGAGAACGCAAGTTCGCATGCGTGAAAGAAAAGGGTGCCCCTTCCTCTATGTGCAACTTTCCTTATTTCGTTCTCTCTTTCTATTTGAATTTGATTCAAATTAAAAATGAGATAATGTTTAAATGGAAAAGTTTTTGGATCTTAATTTGTGCGATAAAATTTTGAGAAGAGAAGGGGTGTGTGCTATTTTTGATAGGAATCTCCTTTCTTACCGCACAACATAATCTTAATGCATCTATACCCTTCCTTTGGATTTGAATGCCTAAGATCAAATAAGATTTGATCTTCTAAGATCAAATAAGATTTGATCTTTTAGGGATTTAGGAAGAGGTTATGCATGGGATAACAAGGAAGTGTGCAAGAAAAATATTTGGAGCATGAGTTATTGGCATGCAGAAGGGATGGCTTCTTTAGGACATCGTAACTTCTTCCCAATGTTTTGCTTCTTTCTTCCTCCTTTTTTCCTTCAACCTCCATGTCAAGATCTGATAGAGATCAGATCTAAGAGAGAAAAAGAGAGAGAAGAGAAGAAGAAAGGTTCTTCTTTTTTTCTTGATGATCTGGTGCAGATCCTGATGGATCTAAGTGAAGGAGTTTGTGCAGTGATCTTCTTCTTCGAGATCTAGAAAAAGAGATGCAAATTTAAGGTGGAAGAGCGAGATCTGCAAGGTGCTGGCACATCGATGATTTCGGTGCTCCGATCAAGTATCTCCATGTGGATATCGATAGAGGTCGGGTGCGTGCATGGCTACGATCAAAATCCCGGACATCTGCAAGATTCAAAGGTATGGGATCTGATCTCCAATTTGATTTTGCTAACTTTGTTTTCTTTTTCAAATTTCAAATCAAGGCAGCATGTTCATGTCAAGATCTTAGCTATAATTGTCAGATCAAATCTATTACATATTTAAATTAAAAATATTTTAATTTATTTATTTTCACTGCATAAGATTTTAAAAAAAATTTTAAATTATACGTACGAAACTGTAGCATTTTCTAACAGTGATATCAAAGCACAGGTACTGATATAAACATAAAAACCCCTCAGATTTGAAATCTAATTTATAAAAATTAGATCTGAAGGTTAGTAAGATGATCAACATCATTCTGAAATAAGATTATCCTGGCATAATCCTATTATGCTGAACGATTATCCTAGAACGATGTAGAACATCGATTAATGTTAGATCTAATTTTTTTGCTTGCTGTAATATGATTACATGATTATTTTGGATCTAAAATTATTTTAGATCTGAAATAAATCATGAGTTATTCTGATTTAAAATTAGTTTTAGATATAAATATATTAATTAGGATTTAATTTGGATCTAGTATGATTGTTGAAATTTTTCTACATGTATAGATTCAAAATTATTGTTCATATATTTGACATGTGAAAGATAATCAGATCTAATTTTTTTAATTGATTACATATGTGATATGTTAGATTAAACTCTTAGTAGCTTAGAAATTGAATTGGGATAATCACCATGGCCGTCCGGTTATAAGAAGATGAAGGGATTAAAGTCTCTTTCTTGCCCCTTTGATGGGTTTTCTCTTATGACGTGTAGGGGTGCCGACTGTGATGTTTCCTATGAAGATGAATAGCGAATGAAAAATTGTATGTGTCACATATTTTAGATTTAAATCAGGTTAGGCATGTATTTTTATGTGTTTTAGATCGCTAAATATTATATGTGATATATTGTTTTGACACATGATCAAAAACTTAATTTCTGCAAAATTCTAGATCCAAAATCCTAGACTCTATTTGCATGAAACTATGAAACTGTGACTGGCATGCCTGTGGAGTCGACTTGATTCTTAATTGGGTTGACTCGAGTGCTTGATGAGTTAATTTATTTTGTTGGAGTTAACTCAAGATCCTGGTGGGTCGGCTTATTTGCTGATAAAGTCAACTCAATTATGCAGGCTAGGTCTATAGGTTTCTATTTATCTCAGTATTATATCGACTCACTGTGACAAGTCGATTTGTATACCAGGACGAGTCGACTTGATTCTGCAAACAATAATATTGTATGAGATACAACATAAATTATTTTAGGTAAGAAATTATTTTGAGATCTAAACTTAAACCCATATACATAATGTACTTAATTAAAAATTAAGATTCAAAAATATAAGATCTAAAATTGCAAATTTAAGATTTAAATTTCAACATATAAAATATGAGCTTTGGGTATGGGTTGAACAAATTAGGTTTAGAGACTAAACTACAACTAGAATCATTGATTAGATCAGGTTAGAACCCTTTCCGACTTTAAGCAGTTGATCAAATCTAATCAAGAGTTGGTTGGGATTAGGTTAAAGGGGCTCAAAATTGAATTTAGCTATAGTTGATCAAATTGATTCACATTTGATATGAATTGATTAAGTTAAGACCAAATTTGGCTCAGTGGTTCGAGCTCGAGTCTATAGGTTAACCTAGTTGATTCTAATCAACTAATTTGATGTCTAAGGCAAGTCTTAAACGGTGGTTCTTTAATTGGTTATGTTGTCTAATTTGGCCAATTTATTGGTGTCTAAGGAAAGTAATGGGGGGACCCCTACTTATCTTCACTTACCTAGCCATTTTGGAAGATTATGTTTTGAATTAGGTTACTTGTTGACCTGAGTTCACCCATGCTGATTAGGTTGATCAGATATGAAATGTGTTGACTCAAACCAGATTAGTCATTACATCCGTTGTATGTGATTAATTAGAAGAGATCTGAATCTAAATCTTCTTACTAAATATTAAGTCTACTGGTCTTTCACCGTTGTAGAGATATGGGTGTCTTTTCCGATATTGATTGTTCTCGACTGATTACAGTGGTCCGGTTGCATCGTGAAGGCACAACTACTCTATTGGCATTAGATGCCCAGGGATAAAGATGGGGTTGGGCCCAATAACTGTTAGGTGAGAGATCCAATAATGTCTTTGCACTTGCTGGTGAATGGTGGGTCAGACTTAACTAAGAAATATGCCAATAACTGTTAGGTGAGGCCAAAAAACTCAGAGATCAAGTCACTGCAATATGCTTGGAGAAGCATTTGGATAAAGAGTTATCCATGCATTGGTATACGTGTCAGCAATAACTGTTATGTGAGGTACTGTACATCGATGGAATTGTAGCACCTACTATAACTATTTATCACGTTAGGATTTCTGTTCTCCACTCCAAGAGTGTGAGAGATTCGAAAAGTTTGTGGGAGCCTTTGTTAGTTTTTAAAGTTTCTACAACAAACTATTACAAGTACAATCATCTAATTAAATCTTTACTCTCTATGGTCAATTTTGTCAGCTTTCAATCTTCTAGCTTGAATTTTAGATATCAACCACTCAACCGAAGTCAATTACATATTCTGGCTCAGAAATCTAAAAATAGTTATTAATTTTTAGAAATTAAGTCATGTTCAATCCATGTCATCAGCTTGTCCAATCCATGGTCAATGAGCTATATTTGACAAATGGTTGGACATTGATAATTAGGTTAAGTGCTATAAATTGGACTTTATAGTTGATGAAATCCAATGTATGCATAAGGACATGTAGATTGCCAATGACATGCTGATTCATTTGTAATAGTTGTGAGATAATCAGAGTCGTATAGTGCATAAGATGCGTGATGGGTAGTTCATCCATGATCGATGATCAAGGATGTTGAAAAGCTTAAAAAGCTCGACATGATTATGCATAAGAAATTGCTAATAGATTTGATCTTATAATCTCTGATTCATGTGGATAGTTTATGAAACTATTATATATAGCACCTTAACTAGATTGATCAATATGCTGATAACTAAGGGATCTTGAAAAGTTCAGAGGTACATACCCGAAGAATCTAAAGAATCATTTTCATAACTTTGGAAGGTATGTCGAATTGCTCAAAATTGATTTTATGATTTTCTCTTTTTTATTAGACTCCAGTGCATATTACACATTTTAGTATAGGGTCTAAGGAAGAAAGAAAACTGAAGGAAGGTGAATGACTTTTTTGAGTTGACAATGGCGCAAAAGTTGCATTATGGCCATGGGCACCTAACCTCGGTGATTATCATTTTGGATTTAATTCTTTATCATTTGCATGGTGATGCATTTGTAACCTTATTTGAGCAAATAGTGAATGCCAATAGGTCTGAAAGATCCAGAACTAAATAACCTGATGTATACAGATGGTTCTTTTGGCTAAGTCACATATGAAAAGAAATGATTTGCCGACTAAAGAAAATAGGCCTTTAGACTTATTGACTGTTAAGTCATATCTAGTCTATAAATCATCTTTTTGAGGATTAATAACCAAGCTATCCTTTGTGGGTCAAAGGGATACTCAATTCTTAATTGGATCGACTCAAGTACTTGATGAGTTGACTTATTTTGTTGGAGTGAACTCAAGATCCTGGTGGGTCGGCTTATTCGCTGATGAGCCGACTTAATTGTGTAGGCTAGGTCTATAGATTTCTATTTATCTCAGTATTATATCAACTCACTGTGACAAGTCGATTTGTGTACCAAGATGAGTCAACTCGACTCTGCAAACATCAATATTGTATGAGATACAATATAAATTATTTAGATTAGAAATTATTTTGAGATCTAAACTTAAACCCATATACATAATGTACTTATTTGAAAATTAAGATTCAAAATTATAAGATCTAAAATTATAAATTTAAGATTTAAATTTCGATGTATAAAATATGGGATTCGGGTATGGGTTGAATAAATTAGATTTAGAACTAAATTACAACTAGAGTCATTGATTAGATCAGGTTAGAACCCTTTCTGACTTTGAGCAGTTGATCAAACCTAATCAAGAGTTGGTTGGGATTAGGTCAAAGGGGCTCAAAATTGAATTTAGTTATAGTTGGTCAAGTTGATTCACATTTGATATGAATTGATTAAGACAAGACCAAATTTGGCTCAATGGTTCGAGCTTGGGTCTATAGGTTAACCTAATTGATTCTAATCAACCAATTTGATGTCTAAGGCAAGTCTTAAATGGTGGTTCTTTAATTGGTTCTGTTTTCTGTCCTGGCCAATTTGTTGGTGTCTAAGGAAAGCAACGGGGGGAACCCCACTCATCTTCACTTACTTAGCCATTTTGGGAAATTATGTTTTGAATTAGGTTACTTGTTGACTCGAGTTCACCCATACTGACAAGGTTGGTCAGATATGAAATGTGTTGACTCAAATCAGATTAGTCATTACATCAGATATATGTGACTAATTAGAAGAATCTGAATCTAAATCTCCTCATTAAATATTAAGTCTACTGGTCTTTCACCATTTTAGAGATACGGATGTATTTTTCAATGTTGATCGTTCTTGGCTGATTACAATGGTTAGGTTGCATTGTGAAGGTATAACTACTCTATTGGCATTAGATGCCCCGGGATAAAGATGGGGTTGGACCCAATAATTGTTAGGTGAGAGACCCAATGATGGCTTTGTATTTGCTAGTGAATGGGGGGTCAGACTTAACTAAAAAATGTGCCAATAACTATTAGGAGAGGCCACAGGACTTAGAGATCAAGTTGCTGCACATGCTTGTAGAAGCATCTGAACAAAGAGTTATCCACGGATTGGTATACGTGTCAACAATAACGGTTAAGTGAGGTGTCATACATCGATGGGACTGCAGCACTTACTAGAACCATTTATCACATTAGGATTTTTATTCTCCACTCCTAGAGTGTGAGAGACTCGAAAAGTTAGTGAGAGTCTTTGTTAGTTTTTAAAGTTTCTACAACAAACTATTACAAGTACAGTCATCTAATTAAATCTTGACTCTCTATGGTCAATTCTGTCAGCTTTCAATCTTCTAGCTTTAATCTTAGATATCAACCACTCAATCGAAATCAATTACATATTTTGGCTCAAAAATCTAAAAATAATTTTTAGCTTTCAGAAATTAAGCCATGTTCTTGACCAGATTAACCCAATGTCATCAGCTTGTCCAATCCATGGTCAACGAGCTATACTTGACAAATGGTTGGACATTGACAATTATATTAAGTGCTATAAATTGGACTTCATAGTTGATGAAATCCAATGTATGCATAAGGACATGTAGATTGCTAATGACATGCTGATTCATCTGTAATAGTTATGAGATGATCAGAGTCGCACAGTGCATAAGATGCGTGATGGGTAGTTTGTCCATGATTGATGATCAAGGATGTTGAAAAGCTTAAAAAGCTCGACATGACTATGCATAAGAAATTGCTAATAGATTTGATCTTGTAATCCCTGATTCATATGGATAGTTTATGAAACTATTATATATAGCACTTTAACTAGATTGGTCTATATGCTGATAACTAAGGGATCTTGAAAAGTTCAAAGGTACATACCTAAAGATCATTTACATATCTTTGGAAGGTATGTCGAATTGCTTAAAATTGATTTTATGATTTTCTCTTTTTCATTAGGCTCCATTGCATATTATGCATTTTAGTATAGGGTCTAAGGAAGAAAGAAAATTGAAAGAAGGTGAAATAACTCTTTTGAGTCGGCAATGGCACAAAAGTTGCATTATGGACATGGTGGGCACCAAGCCTCGGTGAATATCATTTTGGTTTTAATTCTTTATTATTTGCATAGTGATGCATTTGTAAACTTATTTGAGCAAATAGTGAATGCCAATAGGTCTGAGAGATCCAGATCCAAATAACCTGATGTATACAGATGGTTCTTTTGGCTAAGTCATATATGAGAAGAAATGATTTGCTGACTGAAGAAAATAGGCCTTTAGACTTATTGATTGTTACGTTATATCTAGTCTATAAATCATCTCTTTGAGGATTAATGACCAAGCTATCCTTTGTGGGTCAAAAGGATACTCGATTCTCAATTGGGTCGACTCGAGTGCTTGATGAGTTGACTTATTTTGTTGGAGTCAACTCAAGATCCTGGTGGGTCGGCTTATTTGCTGATGAGCCAACTCAATTGTGTATGCTAGGTCTATAGGTTTCTATTTATCTTAGTATTATATCAACTTACTGTGACAAGTCGATTTGTGTACCATGATGAGTCGACCCGATTCTGCAAACAACAATATTGTATGAGATACAATATAAATTATTTAGATTAGAAATTATTTTGAGATCTAAACTTAAACCCATATACATAATGTACTTAATTGAAAATTAAGATTCGAAATTATAAGATCTAAAATTGCAAATTTAAGATTTAAATTTCAATGTATAAAATATGGGCTTCGAGTATGGGTTGAACAAATTAGGTTTAGAGACTAAACTACAACTAGAGTCATTGATTAGATCAGGTTAGAACCCTCTCCGACTTTGAGTAGTTGATCAAACCTAATCAAGAGTTGGTTGGGATTAGGTCAAAGGGCCTCAAAATTAAATTTAGTTGTAGTTGGTCAAGTTGATTCATATTTGATATGAATTGATTAAGACAAGATCGAATTTGGCTCAGTGATTCGAGCCCGAGTCTATAGGTTAATCTAATTAATTCTAATCAACCAATTTGGTGTCTAAGGCAATCTTAAATGGTGGTTCTTTATTTGGTTCTATTGTCTGACCTAGTCAATTTATTGGTATCTAAGGAAAGCAACGGGGGGACCCCCACTCATTTTTACTTACCCAGCCATTTTGGGAGATTATGTTTTGAATTAGGTTACTTGTTGATCCAAGTTCACCCATGCTGACTAGGTTGGTTAGATATGAAATGTGTTGACTCAAATCAAATTAGTCATTACATCAGATGTATGCAACTAATTAGAAGAGATCTAAATTTAAATCTTCTCACCAAATATTAAGTCTACTGGTCTTTCATCGTTGTAGAGATACGAATGTTTTTTCCGACGTTGATCTTTCTTGGCTAGTTACAGTGGTTTAGTTGCATCGTGAAGACACAACTACTCTATTGGCATTAGATGCCCCAAGATAAAGATGGAGTTAGGCCCAATAACTGTTAGGTGAGAGACCCAATGATGGCTTGACACTTGCTGGTGAATGGTGGGTCAGACTTAACTAAGAAATATGCCAATAATTGTTAGGTGAGATCATAGGACTAAGAGATCAAGTCACTGCAATATGCTTGGAGAAGTATCTGGATAAAGAGTTATCTATGCATTGATATACGTGTCAGCAATAACTATTAGGTGAGGTGCCATGCATCGATGGGACTGCAGCACCTACTAGAACCATTAATCATGTTAGGATTTCTGTTCTCCACTCCAAGAGTGAGAGACTCGAAAAGTTAGTGGGAGCCTTTGTTAGTTTTTAAAGTTTCTACAACAAACTATTATAAGTACAATCATCTAATTAAATCTTTACTCTTTATGGTCAATTCTATCAGCTTTCAATCCTCTAGCTTGAATCTTAGATATCAACCACTCAACTGAAATCAATTACATATTCTAGCTCAGAAATCTAAAAATAGTTCTTAGCTTTTAGAAATTAAGCTACATTTTTGACCAAGTTAACTTAATGTCATCAGCTTGTTAAATTCATGGTCAACGAGCTATACTTGACAAATGGTTAGACATTGACAATTAGGTTAAGTACTATAAATTGGACTTCATAGTTGATGAAATCCAATGTATGCATAAGGACATGTAGATTGCTAATGACATGCTGATTTATCTATAATTGTTGTAGGATCAGAGTCGCACAGTGCATAAGATGCGTGATGGGTAGTTTGTCCATGATCATTGATCAAGGATGTTGATAAGCTTAAAAAGCTTGACATGATCATGCATAAGAAATTGCTAATAGATTTGATCTTGTAATCTCTGATTCATATGGATAGTTTATGAAATTATTATATATAGTACCTTAACTAAATTGATCAATATGTTGGTAACTAAGGAATCTTGAAAAGTTCAGAGGTATATACCTGAAGAACCTAAAGAATCATTTACATATCTTTGGAAGGTATGTCGAATTGCTCAAAATTGATTTTACGATTTTCTCTTTTTCATTAGACTCCAGTGCATATTATGCATTTTAGTATAGGATCTAAGAAAGAAAGAAAATTGAAGAAAGGTGAAATGACTCTTTTGAGTCGGCAATGGTGCAAAAGTTGCATTATGGCTATGGGCACCTAACCTCGATGATTATCATTTTGGATTTAATTCTTTATCATTTGCATGGTGATGCATTTGTGAACTTATTTGAGCAAATAGTGAATGCCAATAGGTTTGAGAGATCCAGAACCAAATAACCTGATGTATACAGATGGTTCTTTTGGCTAAGTCATGTATGAGAAGAAATGATTTGCCGATTGAAAACAATGGATCTTTGGACTTTTTGACTGTCAAGTCATGTCTAGTCTATAAATCATCTCTTTGAGGATTAATGATCAAGCTATCCTTTGTGGGTCAAAGGGATAGGACCGCTGAGATACTTACCCTAGTACATATATAATGTGCATGGCCCATTTGATGAGCCAGACTAGGAGGTTATCACTACTTCATCACCTTTATTGATGAATAGTCATGGTATAGGTATATATATGTGAGATACAAATTTGAAAGACTTTAAAAGGTTCAAAGAATTCAGATGTGAAGAAGAAAAATAAATCAAAAAAATCCTAAAGGTACTTCGATCAGATGGAGGATGCAATACCAAATAGAAAATTTATCGATTATCTAAAAAAATTGGCATAGCTTCATGATGGAATTCTCCTTTTACAACTCAACTCATTGGTGTATCTGTGAGCAATGGTCCTATATGAGATATGGTCCGATCCATAATGAACATCACTAATTTAACTATTATTTCTTTAGGAATAAGATTTAATTTTTGAAATTTAAATTATGTTCCCTCTAAAGTTGGTTTCATTACATCATATGAGATATGATATAATGGATAGGTTAAAGGATAGGTCAGTAAGAGCTCATTATGGGGATCCTAAAAGAATTTGAGATATCATTTTTTTTTCCTAGTGGTTCATAATGTGATTGTGAGCAATCATAATGTTTTCTTGAAAATAGTGGGAGGATGAACTCAAAGAGAAAACCTCTAAAGAACAATGAGTAAAAGAATCTATACAACCTATTTAAGATGAGTTAGTATATGTAGTAACTCCTCCATCTTGTAGATCTAATAAAATCTCCCATCCTTTAGAAAGATATTTGGTATTCTTACAAAGGATTAAGAGAAAGTGTTTCTTGAGGAAGATTGGGAATATAGGGATGATTCCAAAACCTACAACGACTTAATATGAGAAATCATGTAGTTATATGAAAGTCAGTGGGAGGGTCTCATGCTAACATCGGTTATGATGTGATTACATATAGAATTTTCTTATCAAAGACCTAGGTCAAACATTCTGGAAATAAAGGTCTATATAGATAGATCCTGAAAGGATGTTTGGTTTTCACAGACAAATACATAGAAGAGGTGCTGAAATGGTTCAGCATTGAAACCTCCAAGAGGGATCCATTATCCACTTAGGCATGGATGTATGCCATGCTATGTACTTGACTTAATATATCTTGTTGTGAAAGTTACGAGCAGATATTAGTCGAATCTAGACTAGGAGCATTGGATGGTTGTGAAAATATCTCTAGGTACTTGAGAAGCACCAAGAGATTATTCCTCATCTTTGAAGAAGGGTTAGAGCTAAGAGTGGGAGGATACACTGATGTTGATGGTAGAATATCTACATCAGTATGTATTCTTGAGTTATGTTAGTTCGGTATGTTGGAAGGGTTTCAGGCAATCGATCAATGGAAGCTAAATATGCTATAGATGTATAGGATGCATTCTAATTCTTATGATAGTTACGAAACTAGATGCCATACCATTGGATGCCTTGACATTGTACTGTAAAGATAATAGTCTATAGCCCTTACTAAGGAGCCAAGGTCTAACTAGAAGTCCATGCACATAGAACAAAGAAATACATGATTACCTCAAGTAGAAATACATGGAGGTGCAGAGAGTAGACTCCATGTAAAATATGGTAGGCCCGAGTCACTTAGCTAGCTAAACACTGAAGCCTGTTTGTTAGATGTGTGCCCTAGAAGCTAATCTTGGCTGACACATACTTTTTTCTAGAGCATGTCTTGTACTTGATAGGCTATCTTTATAACCAATTACATCATATGTGTCCATGATTTGTCCTAAAAATTAACAAAGATGATTTTGTATATTTTCAAGATATTGAGAATTTGAGATATATATCATTAGTGTTTAATTTTTAAATGCTCCCGATCGAAGGATCGCCATGGAGGACAGTGATCTATCCATTCAAGATCGATGCACAAATCACCTCCCTTTAGGACAGAGGAGTCTCGAGTCTGCGGTGTAGAGACACTGGGGTGAGAGTGCGGGTGGTTGTTAGAGAACAACTTGCACTGAGCGTGACCAACATGAGAAATCACTTGGATGTCTACTCACTCGACAGTGATTTTCTCGATGCTGCAGTGGTATGACTGGTTCTTCGACCTGCGATGCATTGGCTATTCACAGCGAGACTACTTAGTTTGACTATATATTTTTTTGGTCCCTAACCATTTAGATCCTTACTATATATATTGGCGATTATAAGTTTAGATTCGCTATTTGGAGTAAGATGCATCTAGATGGAATCTATTGATCTTGATAGAGAAAGAGAAGTCCCACACGATTTGCAACACTGAGTTCAAGAAATCTCTAACCAGAGTAAGTATGAATACTGAAAAAGAGTTTTCACATGATTCATAGATAAACTCGAGTCAAGCCAATCTAGCATATGACTGATGATGGGGTTTAACGAGTTCTCCATGACCTTCATCTAGTCGGAACTCATGATAGAGAGATTGTATCACATGATAACTACATCTAGGGATTCATCTTTTCTGTTCTGTTGGGTTGCCACTACATGCTACTAGGCATCGCTGGTAGATTGTGAGAACTCACTAAGATCATTTTCGGATCTACGATCCTTGTTGAGGTGAGTTAGAATTATTCTAGTCTATCGAAAAGAGTTTCGATGATACTGTGATGGAGATTATGGTATGTCTCACTACCAGATAGAATAGAATCTGAAAGGTCACACACAAAAAGAGTATGACCTGATCAATAATGACTTCATATTTGAATTATCAATTGGATTGATAGTTTGAATTTTAAAAATTGCTAATTTGTAAGCATTATAGTTTTGGTAGCTGCTAACCTTAATTGCAAATGTTGAATTTTATTGGGGCTGATTAAATTATGAATTAAGTTCTAATTAATTTAAATCAAATTTAATTTAATTAAACTTAATTTAATTTAATATTAATTTAGTTCAATTATTCAAATCAGATTTGAATTTCAAGTTTGATTGGATTAGGCTTGACAGTTTTTTCGAATTCAACTCGATTTGGACTCGCTTTTAACCTGATTGAGACCAAATTTGAATCAGATGAACCATGATTCAGAGAGCTCAGGTTCTCTAAGACTCTCTCTCCAATTTTTATATAGAAAAAGAGAGGGAGGGCATGAAGACATGCCCCCTTTTTTTTCCACATGCGTGAAGGGGAGGGGGCCAATAGTTGGCACCCCACTCCATCTAGGATTCTCTTTCTTATTGATTTTTTTATTTAAATTTGATTCAAAGTAGGATCAAATCATTATCAAATGGGGCATGGGAGTTGATTTTTTGTGTGACAAAAAAATTGGAGAAAAGGAGAACGCACGTTCGCATGCGTGAAAGAAAAGGGCACCCCTT
Organism: Elaeis guineensis; assembly: GCF_000442705.2. Taxonomy (NCBI): domain Eukaryota; kingdom Viridiplantae; phylum Streptophyta; class Magnoliopsida; order Arecales; family Arecaceae; genus Elaeis; species Elaeis guineensis. The sequence continues at coordinate 26,055,369 of NC_026006.2, read as the reverse complement.
CCTCTATGTGCATCTTTCTTTATTTCATTCTCTCTTTCTATTTGAAATTGATTCAAATTAAGAAGGAGATAATGTCTAAAAGGAAAGGTTTTTGGACCTTAATTTTGTGTGACAAACTTTTGGAAAGAGAAGGGGCGTGCGCTATTTTTGATAGGAATCTCCTCTCTTACCGCACAATATAATCTCAATGCATCTAAACCCTTCCTTTGGATTTGAACGCATAAGATCAAATAAGATTTGATCTTTTAGGGCGTTAGGAAGAGGTTATGCATGAGATAACAAGGAAGTGTGCAATAAAAATATTTGGGGCGTGAGTTATTGGTGTGAAGAAGGGATGGCTTCTTTAGGACACTGTAACTTCTTCCCAATGTCTTCCCCTTTCTTCCTCCTTTTTTCCTTCAACCTCCATGCCAAGATCTGACAAAGATAAGATCTAAGAGTGAAAAAGAGAGAGAAGAAGAGAAGAAGAAAAGTTCTTCCTCCCTTCTTGGTGATCTGGTTTAGATCCCGATGGATCTGCAAGAAGAAGTTCATGGATCTAGAAGAAGAGATGAAGATCTAAGGCTAAGGAGTGAGATCTACAAGATGCTGACATACCGATGATCTCGATGTTCTGATCAGGCATCTTCATATGGATACCAACAAAGGTCAGATGTGTGCGTGGCTACAATCAAAACCTTGAACATTCGCAGGATCCAAAAATATGGAGATCTGATCTCCGATTTGATTTTGCTAATATTTTTTTTTTTAGATTTTAGAGAAAGTAGCATGTTCGTGTCAAGATCCACTATAATTTTCGGATCAAATCTAGTACATGTTTAAATTAAAAATATTTTAATTTATTTATTTTCACTGCATAAGGTTTAGAAAAAAATTTTAAACTACATGTATAAAACTTAGTATTTTCTAACAAAAAAAAATGTATTCTCTTCTAGATCCAGATTTGAAGAAAAAAAATATAAAATAGTTATGTAATTCGATCACATATTTGATTTCAGCATAAAATTCAGCATGTATTCAATTTCAGCATATGAAGTAGATCCTTATGTTCTATATTTTATGCATACATGATTTAAATTAAAAAATATTTTAATCTTCTATTTTACTATATTATTTAGAAAAAAAATTAAAACACACATGCATGGATTTACATAAAATTTCAATAGTGGTATTAGAGCCACAGATTTTATATGTATGAAATTGACATATATGTTTTTGAAAAGAGTTTCAAATCTGATTTTTCTTGATACATGAGATGTATAGATGATTACTTTAAATCTAAAATTTATTTTAGATTTAATTTTTAGGTCATATATTCGATATGTTAAGGCATACATAGATCTGAAATTTATTTTAGATAGAATTCTAATTCATATATATGTGATATATAGATACTTACAAAAATCTAAAAATTATTTTGACCTGACTTAAGATTTATATATGAGATGTATGATAATATATCTAAGTCTGAAAATTAGTTTCAACATATTTCATGATTTATATATGAGATATATGATATCATGTAATGATTTAAATTTTTGTTTAGATCTGAATTTTACATACATATGTGAGAAATATACTTGTATGTTAAATCTGAAAATTAGTTTCATGATTTAAAACTTATCTTTCATACAAAAAATTTAGAATCTGAAATTTGTGTTTGTGCATGAAGATTTTGGTTATGGATAAATCAAAAATTAGGTCATGTAATTAGAATGTATCTAAAATTTTTGATTTGAACATAATGAGTCTAATTCGATTAAGTAATTGATCAAACTGAGTCAAGTATTGATTAGAGTTAGGTCAATTAAGTTTAAAATTATGTAATTATTGTAGATCAAATCGATTAAATCTCATATATAGAATTGATTAACCTAAAGATCTAATTTGGCTCGATGGCTTGAGCCTGATTTGCTTAAGCTAACCTATTTGGATTAATTAACCTATTAGTATCTAAGGCAAGTAATTGAGATGTGCTTATTTAATTGATTTCGTTCACTTATCTGGTCAATTTATTGGTGTCTAAGGAAAGCAACAGAGGGATCCCAACCGATCTCCACTTATCTAGTCAATTTGGAAGATTGAGTCTTGAATAAGAATGCTTGGCGGTTTGGTTTAGATCATGCCAATTAGATCGATCATATGATGACTAATTAGATGAGACTTAAACCTAAATCTCTTCATAAATATTAAGTCTATAGGTCTTTTATCATTGTAGATATGCGGTCATAGTACTGGTGTTGATTGTTCTCAGTTGGTCATAGTGGTTCAGTTGTACTGAAAATAATGGATTTTGATCAAAATCCTACCTTCTGAAGGACTCAAATTTCCTTTCTAGCCATTAGGTCTTGATCACTCGCATCCTTACCCACATGATCATGCAATACAACGCCCAATCGCACCCTCCTACCATTGGATCGCTTAAGATCACCATCCGATCGCATCGTGGATGTCCGATCATGCAGAAAGGGATGTAGACCGTAATTTTCAGCTTATGGACTGTGTCGGTCCATAGTGCCTGCATGGACCGCATCATCCCACATGGTCCATCGAAAAGAAGGATTCACTTGGGCATGGTCAAAAGATGAGGGAAAGAAGGATTTCTAATGCGACTTGGACTCATGTTTCATGGCTGATTTGGTTTTGGTTAGGACTCCAATTGCTCCTCTATTTAAGAGGGCCTTCCCTAAGTGATTTGGATGGGGTTAGGCCCAATAATTATTAGGTGAGGGACTCAGTGATGGCTTTGCACTTACTTGTGAATGGTGGGTCAGATTTAACTAAAGAGTGTGGTCAATAACTGTTAGGTGAGCCCACATAACTTAGAAACTAATATGCTTAGATAAACATCTGGACAAAGAGTTGTGCATGCATCAGTACATGTGTTACCAATAACTGTTAGGTGAGGTACATGGCATCAGTGAGATCGCAACATCCATTAGAAACCCAATTATCGCGTTAGGATTTTCACTTCACACCCGGAGAGTGGAGGGATCCAAAAAAATAGTGGGAGTCTTTGTTTACTTCTTAAAGTCCCTAGAGTAAATATAAATTTAAAGTACAAAAGTCTAACTTGAATATTTACTCTCACAGTTAAATCATGTCACTTGAAACTCTCTAGCCCGCATCCTTGAGTCCAATCATTTGATCCGAATCAATTATAAAAGCTGGCTAAGAAACCTCAGGATTATCTTGACTTCTAAAAAATTAGATCATGTACTCGATCAAGAACCTCTAATATTATCAAGCCATCCTACTGTTGAGCAAAGAATAGCATATGAAAAGTGGATGGATAAAGACAGTCAGATTAAGTGCTATGTGTTGGCTTCTATGTCAAACAAATTGTAGAGCCAGCATGAGCATATGCCCACTGCTATGGCTATGATCACTTACCTACAAGAGTTGTATGGTGAGTAGAGCCACATAATGCACTTTGAAGTGTCCAAGAGACTTTTCAATCTAAAGATGTGTGAAGGATAGTCAGTCCATGAGTACTGTATGACAATGATCAAGGATATTGAGGAGTTTGGGAAGCTCGAGCTTGATATGCAAAAGAAATTATTAATTGATTTGATTCTTCAATCCCTTACAAGTTTATATAGTCAATTTATTGTAAATTTTTATATGAACAAACTTGATTGCACCATAACTGAACTGATCAATATGTTGGTCACTACTAAGAAAATCTTGAAGAGTTCAAGGGGCACTATTCTTGCTGTAGAGATTTTATCTAAGACAAAGTCTGGTGGAGGAAGAAGGGTAAATCTATGAAGAAGTAGAAGAAAAAGAGCAAGCCAAAGAAGGACGTTCCAAAGAAGGCTGAAGCAAAGGGAAAGTGTTTCCATTGTGATGTTGAAGGCTACTGAAGAAGGAACTATCCACTCTACTTGGAGAGTCTGAAGACCAAAAGGATGATAAACTTTCAGAAAGTATGCTCGTAATTGAATCTAACCTTACTTCTAGTTGGATATTGGACTCTAGCTCAAGTGCTTATATATGTACTTTAATGCAAGGTCTAATAGAAAATAAGAGGTTGAGGGAAGATGACATTATCCATCGGGTCGGCAATGGAGCAAAAATTACTGCAGAAGCTATTGACACTTATCCTCTTCGATTACCATCAAGGTTTAGATTAGATTTGAAAGGCCATTATTTTATTCCTATAGCCAGTCAGAATTTGATTTTCGTGTCTATGCTAGCATAGAATAGTTTTGATTTTAATTTAAATAAAAATTTTTATTCTATTTATTTATGAAATAAATTGATTGCATGTGATCTTTTAATTGATAGTCTTTATCACTTGCATATTAATGCAAATGTGAATTTTAACGAGCAAGTAGTAAGTATCATAGGTCAAAAGAGTTCTAGAAATGAAACTAACTAAAACTTACTAATAGCATCATAGACTAGGTATATTGGAGAGGACAGAATAAATAAACTAGAAAAAGATGAGATCCTTGGCTCCTTTGATTTAGAATTATACCCAGCTTGTGGATCTTTCCTTTGAAGAAAAATATCCAAGTTATCCTTTATAAGATATGAGGAAGGGCCACTGATTTACTTGCCCTGGTATACATCGATGTGTGTGGGCCATTTGATGTATAGGTCAGGGGGGTTATACTACTTCATCACCTTTATCGATGATCTATTATGGTATGGATATGTGTATCTAATGAAATATAAGTTTGAAGTCTTTAAAAAGTTTAAAAAATTTAGAAACAAAGTAAAAAAATAAACAGGCAAACTCATCAAGGTTCTTCGATCTAATCGAGGAGGTGAATATCTTAGTAAAAAATTTTTGAGATGTCTTAAGGATTATCGCATAATCTCTTAATGGACTCTTCTTGAAATACCTCAGCTCAACAGGATATCCGAAAGGAGGAATAGAACCCTATTAGATATGGTCAGGTCCATGATGAGCTTCACTGATTTATTCTTATATCTTTGGAAATATGCCTTATTAACTTCAATTCATTTATTGAATAGGATTCTATCAAAATCTATTCCTACCACACCATATGAGATATGGCATAGTAAGAAGCTGAGTCTAGGTTATCTTAAGGCTTGGGGATGTCTGACTGTTGTTAAGAGACAGATGACTGATAAATTAGAGGATAGATCTGTAATAGCCCATTTTATTGGATATCTAAAAAAATCAATGGGATATTACTTCTACTTTTCACAAGATCATAATGTGATTGTGAGTCAGAATGCCATATTTTTAAAAAAATAATTTATCTAGGATGGTGGCAGTGGGAGGTTAGTTGAGCTTGAAGAAAAAGTCTCTGAAGAGCAAAGAGCTATGGATCCTTTGAAACCCATTTTTCATGAGCCAGTAGATGTTCCTCCACCACCTCGTAGATCTATCAGGATCTTCCGACCTCCTAAAAGGTACATGGATATGCTTACAAAGGAAGTAAAAGAAATATTTCTTATAGAAGATAATGTTCATGGTGATGATCCTAATATCTTTGATGAAATGATGTCTGACATCAATTTTAAAAAATGATTGATGTAATGAAGTCAGAGATTGACTCGATGCACTCGAACCAAGTATGGATCTTAATGGATCCATCCGAGGGTATAGTATCCATTGAGTGTAAATGGAACTACAAAAGAAAAATAGGTGCCGATGGTAAGATAGAGACCTATAAAGCTAGGCTCGTGATAAAAGGTTATAGTCAACGTGAAAGCATTGACTATCAGAAAATTTTATTGTCCGCAGCCATACTGAAATCTATCCAGACTTTGTTTGCTATTGCAGCTTATTATGATTACGAAATCTGACAGATGGATGTGAAAACTATTTTTTTGAATGGATATCTTGAAGAAGAATATATATGGAGCAGCTTTTGGGTTTCACATTAGGTGATGGTGTTCATCGAGTTTGTAAGCCGCAAAGGTCTATATATAGATTAAAGCAAGCTTCTCAGAGTTGGAATCTTCACTCTGATGATACGATCAAATCGTTTGATTTCATCAAGAATGAAAAGAAACTTTGTGTATACAAGAGAGTCAATGAGAGTGCAATAACATTCCTTATATTGTATGTGGATGATATTCTCCTCATTGAAAATGATATTTCCATGCTGACCTTGATCAAAAGATCGTTGTCCAAAAAAATTTTCATAAAAGATCTAGAAGAAGTATCCTATATTCTTAGAATAAAAGTTTATAGGAATAGATCTAAAAGGATGCTAGGTCTGTCACAAAAGCCGTACATAGAGAAAGTGCTGAAGAGATTCGGCATAAAAAACTTTAAAAGAAGAATTTTACCTCTTAGGCATAGTATTCATCTTCTCTAAGATGATGTGTCTAACAACATTTGAGAAAGTTCAGTGCATGAGTAGGATTCTTTATGCTTGGCATAGGAAGCCTCATGTATGCCATGCTGTGTACTCAACCTGATATTGTCCTTGCTGTGAGTGTCACGAGTAGGTATTAGCCAAATCCAGATGAAGAGCATTGGATAGCTATGAAGAGCATTCTTAAGTACTTGAGAAGAACTAAGGATTTGTTCTTGCTTTTTGAAGGAGGTTTTGTGTTACGAGTCAAGGGGTATACTGATTCAGACTTCATGTTTGATCCTGATGATAAAAAGTCTACGTCAGGATATATGTTCACATGCAATGGTGGCACAATCAGTTGGAAGAGTTTCAAGCAACCCATCATAGTAGATTCGACCACAGAAGATAAATATGTCGTTGCTTTGGATGCCGCAGAGAAAGGCTTCTGGTTCAAAAAGTTCATCATAGATCTTGGGGTTATGACATCAGATGTCATTCCACTTTATTGCGACAATAATAGAACCATAGCACTTGTTAAAAAGCTGAGATCTCATCAGAAATTAAAGCACATCAAGCGGCGGTCCATATCATACGTGACTATCTTGAAAAGAAATATGTTGAGGCGTGAAGAGCAGACTCCACGGATAATGTAGCAAACCTACTAATAAAACAATTGAGCCGGCCAAAGATGGAAGTCCACTTTGAGAAGATGGGACTTAGATTAGTGGCCAATTGGCTTTAGTCAAAGTGAAAGATTATTAGATGTATGCCCTAAAAGCTAATATGGCTGACATATTATAATAAATTTAGGATATAATTTTATACTTAATACATTGATTTGATCAATAAAAGGATAAGTTTAATTTTTATTCAATAGTGATGTGTCTTTGAATCATCCATAAAATTAATACTTCGATACATATTCTCAAGGTATTGAGAATTAGAGGTATGTATAATTAATTCTTAAATACTCTTGATCATAGTATCATCACGAGGATGGTGATCGATTCAAATAGATCGGCACATAGATCGATTCCTTCTAAGTAGATGAGTCTCTAGTCTACTATGTAACGATACTAAACAACGAGTGCAGATAGTTGTTAGAAAATAATTAGTACTAAGCATGACCATATAAAAGATCACTTGAATTTTTAATCAATCATCAGTGATTATCTTAATGTTATAGTTGTGTGAATGATTTTTTGATCAATAATGGTATGACTGCTCATATTGAGGCTACTAGAGTTTGACTGACACATAAATATGGCCTCATTGAGATCTTGAAAAAGAAATTGACGATAATTGATTTACTGTAGGAGTAGGGTGCGTATCTAGATGGAATCTATCGATTTTGATGGAGAGGAGTAGTCCTATGAGATTTGAGAAACTAAGTCCGAGAGTCTACGAGGATGGTGATCATCGAACTCATTAGATTCGATTGTTCTAATCAATGGGTTGGCCAAGTTCTCCTTTCAGTCGATCTTCTTAAGGTCGACTTTACCTCAATTTTTTTAGATAAGGTGATTGCATTGCAGAAAGTATTTAGTTCTCAGATGAAACATCAGTTCTTTATCTTGAGCTATGGTTCTAGTACTGCTGTCAATACAAAAGGATGGGACCATCAACGAATGGTGCCCCTCCAAGCTCACTAATAAACTTCCATGACCAAACAACTTTTTTACCAGCATCAAATATCGCAAAAAACTCCGTATCACAAATAAAATTATCTACTAAATACTACATGGAATCTTTCTAGTGCATCACTCCTCTTTTTAGGGTAAAAACATAACCTGACATAACTTTATCATTTCGATCAGACTAGAAACGAAAATTTATATTCTATAAGTTTTAAGTCAGGTTCTCCATAAATGAGCTACTTGTCCTTAGTATTTCATAAATACTTAAGGATGATTTTCATAACCTTCCAAACCTTTATGAAAAACAGAGATATCATTTTCGATTAAGAGAATTTTATTCCAAACAATACAAAGAATACTATTACAAAACTATTAGTCTATTTATACATACAGGATTCTGCTTCATTCTTAACAAAGCTATACATTCAAAATATATGTTCCAACTCCGAGAAGCTTGATTCAATCTGAATCAACTTGAAGATTGTCAAAAGAAAAAACATCTCATAATAGTCAATACTATATCTTTGATGAAATTTCTTGGCAATCAGACAGAATTAATAGGTCTCCACCTTTCTGTTTGCGCCTCTTATCCATCTAAAATCCACTTACACCCTATAAGCCTTATCCCTTTAGGTGAACCAACAAATATCCATACATCATCGATCTTCATGGACTTCATTTTAGATTTAATGGCTCCAAGCCACTTCTCAAAGTTAGATCCCTGTATGGCATCTGTATGGGAGATCAAATCCCCATCTCAAACCTAAAAATTGAAGTATCTATTTGGCTGACACGATACTCTACCTTATCTACTCAAAGATGCCCTTACATCGGGCTCCAGATTTGATCTAATCAACTCTGATTCTGTTAGTTTATGTAGCAGTGTTAGTTCCTCTATCTATTAAGGTTCACCAAGCTTGTTCTTATTAGCATCAGTTCCTTCACTAAAAAATTTTTTTTGCAAAAATAATGCCTTATTATTTACAAACATCTTATGTCCATTAGGAAGATAGAAGAAATATCTCTAATTTCTTTGATATATCCTAAAACAATATTTATCAGACCAAAATCTAAGCTAGTCGATTTGTGAATATTTCACATAAGCTCGACACTCCAAACCTTAAGATAAGAGAGCATCGAATTACCCAAGTCCATATTTCATATGAAGATTTGGTGACCGATTTGCTCGGAATGTTCTTGAGCACATATTAAGTAGTCTCTAAAACATAACCTCAGATAGACTAGTAAACCCCAACATGGACCAAATCATATCTAACAAAGTTTATTTTCTTCTTTCAGATATCCTTTTAAACTGTGGTATCCTAAAAGAGGTCCATTGAGAGAGAATCCAATTCTCTTCAAGACATATCAAAAACTTACTGTAAAGATATTCACTTCATCAGTCTAACTTATGATTTGTAATACTCTTTGCAGTTTATTTTTCTACCTTATTACATAATCATTTGAATATTTCAACTAATTCAAACTTGTGCTTCATAAGCTAGACATACCCATACCAAGATAGGTTGTCTAAGATTTTAATATAGTAAAGCCCGCTTTTGGCACTTATATTCATGAATGCAAATACATCAATATGTATCAAACTCTGAATATTATTGGCTTATTCATCCTTTCTAATAAAAGGTGACTAAGTCAACTATGCCAAAGGCAGGCTTCAGTGATATTATCTAATTTAGGATGTTAGTTAGATGTGTACTTTATACTAACAGGCTGTGATATTGAGTTTATGCCATTTTTAATTATCCATTCATTATTATAGTATTATTCACAATGATATTACAATAATCATTCTTATTGACACCACCAATATAAGATTGGACAATAGTGACAAACACTTAAAATGACATCATCAGGGTTGAAAATAAGCTCAACAATTCTTAATGTTAGGATTAGAACAGACTTCCATTTTTTACATTCAGGAGTCTCTTGCCGTTTTCAAACCTTCTAGTATCCTGAAGTCTTTGCAATTAATTGCAAACATAATTTACATTGTCGGTATCCAATATCCAGATTATAGAATCACCAATAGAGAAATTTTAAGAAGTTATCATATAACTATCTTGACCAATAACTATTTGCTGATTTCTCTTTTAGGCCTGTTTGGGTTAAGAAAACCAAAATATTAAGGATAATTGCTCTTCCAATAATCCAGCTTCTTCTAAAGAAGCATTCTGTCTAATTATGGTGAGCCTTAGACTTCTTGATCAATTCAGGCTCAAGGACTATGCTTAACTTCTGATGCTGCCTATCGAAGTTAGATCCGATAACATTGTCACTGTCTAATAGTGGACAGAGCGATAATATTCTAGCCATTTCTGAAAAGAGAATAATTGACTTACTAGTATATAAACTATTTTAAGCCTAAAGATTTAGATTTTAGTCTAAAAATTTTTCTACTATTTTATATGAATTAGTAGCCTTTGTCTCCAATTTAAGGAATTACTTTAATTTCTTAATGGGTACTAGAATCCATATAAACTACATATAGGTCTAAAGAAGGCTCAACCAACCCATGTGCATCTATGGATAGGTTCTTAACTAATTATTTCTCCAAACAACTTCTAGTAATTGATTTTGCCCCAGGTGCCTTTTTAGTAGGCGGAGGCCTCCGCTAAAAGTTCTAGTTAGGTCCAACCATTAACATGAACATACTCAAAAATCTAACTAACAAATGATCAGGCCCGAAGAAGGCTCAGCTAATCGAACCACCATCAGAGAGACTCAACTGAGTCATCATATGATGAATAATAATTCTATGATTTAGAGAAACATCAGACGGATGGTGTCTATAATATCAATCTGAAGTAATGGACCCATTACCATTCACCTTAATAGGAGGCTATGATCTAGTTATCCCCATAACTAGCTCATTTTATGGATCTAATAATTTAAAAGATTTGATTAAATTTTTTGAAAGATATCAGTCGACCTGCAAGTCATAAATCCTTTCACTGACTTCATCAAGTCATGAAAAAGATTAGAGTCTAGCTGATCTAGCTGGCACGTTGTAAATCCTCTCACTGACTTTACTAAGTCATGAGAAGGACTAGAGATAAGTCGGTCCAGGGCACCTATATCAGTCACACTAATTAACCTCAATGATATAGGTTAACTCGAATCACTTAACGATCTAATTAGTCCAATGACTCAAGCTTGATCATGAGCCACAATTAAGGTCCATTTGGTCTAATCAAAGATATGGACTCGACCAACTATAACTATTGTATTTGATCTAAAATATCCTTGACCTAATCTAAATTAACTATTGGTTAGATCAGATCCACTACCCTTTTAGTTTGTTAAGTATTTGATTTTAACCTTAGGTCTAACGCAATTAGAAAGACCTGATTTGAGCTAACCTATGCCCCATGTTTTATGCAATATCATTAGATCTTTAATCATAATTATAGATCTAAAATATACTTCTAAATTCTTAATTAAGTGTAGCATTAATATGGATTAAGGTTATTAATTGAAACTATTTTAATTTTATAAAATAATTTTATATCATTTTTATGCAAAATTTTTTGTTATGAAAACTAGGTTGGCTCACCTTTGAATTGAGTTGGCTCACTTCAGTAGATCGACTAAGTCTGATATTTGATCAACTAACTGATCATGAATAGTAACCATTACTATTCGGCCTGAGACAGCTGGGTCAGGTTAGTCAGCACTGAGCCGACTAAATTAAGAGACTGGGTCAACTCAGTTCAAAACTGAGTCGGCTCAGTGGCATGCCAACAGGTATCATATAGTTTTAGATCTGAAAATTCTTATATAAACTGAAATAAAATCAATCATAATGAACTTTTAGATCATATCTAAATATTTTATGATTCTAAATTTTATTTTTTATGATTAAAATAATTTTAATCATATAGATTAGATGTTTTACTTTTTATACAACTCATACATTGTATCACATACAACTAATCTTAGGGCTTCAACATCTAGGATTTTGTAGAAAAGTAAGTTCTTTCTTTTACGTTCTTCCTTATGGAATTAAATCGCATGGCACTCCTACACACCAAAAGAGCACCCTATTGAATAGGAAGTGAGGACCTTTAAACTCTTTTTGCTGCTATGATCGGATGGTCTGGTGATCAACCTAATCTAAGTCCTTGCTAATTAGATCATCTAATCTACTCACATACCATATATGCAAAAATTTAGATCTAATTTAAATTATATTAGATCTGATTTTTATATTAGATCATATCTAAAATTAGATCATAATATATCCCATGTATTACTAAAGCTAGATTTTCAATCTACATACATATATGTTCATGTCATAACGAACCTACACTTTGAAACCAGCTGAAGGGAAGCGTGGCGATTTTGTGCATGTATTTTTAAAATTTTTATGGTAGAACATATATAGATTAAATAATTTAATCCACAATGCATGTATAGATCAAATCTAAAACTACCATACAGGATCTATGATATGAACTAATATGCATATATGTAAATCTGAAATCTAAAATTCAACAAATAAAGATCTTATCTATATTATATTTAGATCATATCTAAAAAATAAATTGAGTTCAAAACTCTATATTTGAGCGTAGGTAGCAGATCACCATATCTGAAATCTATGGTAGTTGGTTTTTCATGATGCTCAGCAGCCGCATGCGCATCCAGCCTCTATGGGTATCTACACGAAGCCCTTGTGCTAATTGGTATTGCTGGGAGTGCTAGCTCGTGAGATACCTTTTATTGGCTAATCTAAGAAGAACATGAAAAAGAAGAATAAGAAGATCCTCTACTTTTTTTTTCTGGATCCATGCATTAGATCTCTACGATAGAGATCTAGAGAAGAACCCTTTCTTTTTAATTCTCCTACGCACAAGAGAGAACCTATCTCTCTTCCTTTCACGCCTTCAAGAAGAACTTTTCTTATCTAATTTTTTATGGTAAAAATTAGATCTAATCTAGATTTTTCATGTAGAAAATTATATGGAATCCTAAGTCCTAGAAGAATCAAAAAAGAAAGACCCAAGAGAAGAACCGTTCTTCTCTTTTCTTCTTCCTTTTCTTCATGATCTAGAGCTTTAGGAAGCGTTCAACGTCCAACCAAAATTTTTTGATATTTCTTCTTTAAATCCTCATGTTAAAAATTAGATCTAATCTAATTTTCATGCTAGAAAAAAAATAAGAAGAAATTTAGGAGAAGAACTCTTTCTTCTCCAAGGGCTGTGCACTAGAAAGAAGATCTTTTCTTCTTCCTTCTCTTCCTTTCGTTGGGAAGAACTTTCCTTCCCTATTTTCTACTAAACCAGCAAAAAGGCTTCTCTTTGACACCTTAGAACCAGCAGTAAACTCTCATAAGAATTCCTTCAAAAGGGGTTAGAAAAGAGGCTTGATGTGGAAAAGTATGGGGCATCCAACCCTTGGATGCCTTAGATGCCTTGGATGCCTCATCCTAAAAAGTAGGCAATAAGGGAGAGAAGGGCCAGGGGTGCCAAATTTCTTCACGGAAGAGGGGGTGGGGGGGGGATGTGTGGGTGCTAGCGCTCTTCTCTGGGCATGGATATGTCATGGTGAAAGGAGTGGGGCATGGAGAATAAATAGGCACATGGGTTTGGGTAGTTAGCCAAGTTTGATTGTGTCCTAGTCCAAATAGGACTCTTGATTCTTGGTCAAACTCTAATTAATTTTTAGATCCAATCCTAACCAACTTAGGATTTAGTTATAACAAACTAACTAATTAGGTCTTAGCCCAATTAGAAAATCAATTAGGTCCTAATCTAAAAAGAAAATTAGTTAGATTAAAACTCCATCAATCTAGGGATTGATTTCTTGGATATAAGATCATATCATAATCAACAGGACTTGATCTAATCAAATCTATTTTCCAATAGGATTTAATCCAATCAAATCCAAATCAAATTAAATTGAACCCTTTTCAATTAAATCTAATTTGCATCTTTAAGATCAATTAGAACAAACCCTATTATCCATTGGGGCTTGATCCAATCAATTGAATCTAATTCAATTAGATTTGATCCAATCTCCATTGCTCAAACAAATTGAGTCAATTAACAATCAAATTATTAATTAATTCTTTCTCTAATTTATCAATCCTTAGTAAATAATTTATTACAACTTTTACACAGGATTAATTATCAATCATATTCATAATTAAAACCTTCAATAATTCATAATCATCAATCAGCCATTTTGATCAGACATGTACTTCTATATGTGTAACCCTATAGGTTTGAATCTAAACTGGTAGCACAAGAATAATTTATGTACCAATCGATATAACCATCTAGCAATGGGATCTAACGTCTGGATAAGCCGAATGTATGCTCAGCAATACTTTAGAACTTATATAGATATAGTTACTATATAATTCATCCCTTTGACTCTCGATGCTAAAGGATGACTTAAGGTTAAACTGTTAACCCTAGAATGGTGGTCCACATTGTCTCAACCTCAAAAATTCTATGATTCCTCACTAAGACTACTCTAGCCAGAGTTTTACTGAATTGAAATAAAGTAATGCATTATCTTCAATTTTACTTGGAGCGATCAATCCCATCTTGACTCGCACTCAGACTTTACAAGTACTTGACTGTACTAAAAAACTTTTCATCATGAAATTAGAAATTCGGATAGTCCAGCACTCAATTACAGTGAGTTGCTTGCAACTCACCGAGGCAGCTTTAGGTCAGAGGGACACTTATCCCATCAGAGCAATCTTTGACAGTAGAGTGCTTCGATGTTGGTCATGCTCAATGAAACGTACTCCTAATTAAGAAGACAACTAACTAATATGGCACACAATGACTTATACTTGATATAATTATGATTCTGGTAACAATTATATCGTTTGGTCACGAGCAGGATTTAAGAATTACATGATAAATCCTTTTTTTTATCATTTTGGAAGTAGTTCTAAGGATTTCATCATAATATATAAGTTCTATTTAGGAAGATATATTTCTTATAATTAATCTATCAAATAATATTTATCAATTTATAATTCATATATATACATGGAGTGCAATCATCTACAACCTAGATGATTGGCTTTAGGAGATATTTCTTAACAGAAAGAGGCATCCCCAATTATCGATAAGGCTTTTATTTGAATTCAAATTTAGATAAGATCCTACATGGCAATTTTTAGATTAATTTAATGAGGGGAGGGATGCCAAAATGCCACTTGATTGCAGCACATGCAGGGAGGAGAGAAAGGTCATATAGAGTCCTTCTACCAGAAGGACACCTTTTTTTGGACACACCACCTTCTGAGGATGTGAGGAAGGGTTGTAACCCTTCTCCACACATCTCTCTCTCATTGATAAAAGCCCCATGTAGATCGGGTGTCATGCCCCCAACTAGAGATTGCGAGTCGAAGGTCATGGCAACCACTGCATGCTCATAGGAAACTCTTCTCACAAGTATGCAAGATATCTTATCATACTATCATAAAACAACAGTGAAATACTTAGTCAATAATTTAAATAAAAAATATAAATAATCTAAATTCCAACTTTAATATCTCAATAAATTCAATAATGTTCAATAGGCTTTACATCAAATTCAATAAGACTTTCAATCTAAAATAAAAATATGGAGGTTCTGCTTCTAATCACTCTTTCATTCATATCTTGTATCATCTTAATTTCTCAATATCTATAAAGATAATAAAATAGAAGATAATTAGCTAGACAGCCCAATAAGTAATGATCACTTTTAATAGATTTTATCAGATATTAAAGTAAATAATTATTTATAAAAAATATGCATATAGAGTTTATTAATTTGAAATCAATTTTAATTATGTAATATAGTTCATGCTAAATTTATTTCTTTTTCAAAAATTCAAGTTTCTTTCAAGATTTCAATTTCTTTCATTCTTAAGTTCTTTTCGTCAACCATGAGCTATGACCGTATTTTTTCTGTGGTAGGATCATAACACTACATATCATCTTGCAATGGGTTGCGAATCATCTGATAGCAAAGTCTCTCAAAACTGTTAGTCTCGTTGGCGGTTTGTCGCTGGTCTCACTGGCGACATAAATCCTCAGGATAAATCAATTGCCAATGTATTTGCCCCCATTGGTGAGATCCTTTACATAGTCAGGTTGTCAATTCATATCATTCTTAAATCAAAATTTTTCATAAATAATATCTCTTATTCTAGTTTGATATAAAAATATATAATCATGTGGTATTGAAATCAATCAATATAATACATAACGAAATCAATAAGTTCAATCATGCTTCATCATAACATATCAAAAAAAGATATTTTTCATGATAAAATATCATTCATCCAATTCATGCATCATTTCACAAATCATGTCAAAAAAATATATTATAATTTATTGATAAATCTAGAAAAGGAAAGCAGTACTTACCTCGTACGCATTCCAACAACTCCACATAATTTCAGAAATATCTTTCCAAAATCTTCAGTTCATAGATCATATCATATATCCAATTATTAGGTATCCACAATCCTATACAAGATCAATTTTAATAATTAAAAAAGACATAAATAATTAAAAAAGTTAGAATTGATGGATACCGCATCCTATAGTTCAGATTGGTCCGATCATCTAATTTCATCTGATTAAAATCTAATTAGGACATAGATGGTCCAGAGTTTGACTACTAGATCAAATCAGATTTCAAAGTGATAGGGTCGAGATTCATTCATTAAGTTCATAAATCAAGTAGAGAGAGAAAGTCAAAAGAGAGAGAATTCATGAGGTACAATCCAAATTGATCAGGTGCCACAGTCCAACATCTCGATTGGTGAAATCAAAATGATCTAATCAAGCCATGGTTAAACCTGTATATAGATGATTCAAAATAAAATTATGGATGTATACAAATGATTCAAAATAAAATCATGGATGATCAAATCTAGTGGTTTGGTTTGATCAAGATAGGCGCTAGCATGTTGTCCGACGACCATGGATCAGGATGCTTTCATTAGAATCATTCAAACTCATCAAAATAAATTTTTTTTCTTGATAAATTTTTTAAAAAATAAACTTCTAGAGAGATACAATTCTAGAGAGAAAAATTTATGAAAAGAGACAAATAATCTAGAGAGAGAAAATTATAGAGAGAGAGTGGAGAGAGAAACTAGAGAGAGAAAGAGAGGGAAAAGAGGGAGAACAGAAGAGAGAGTTTATATCTTTTTATTATTATTTTTTTCTTTTTCTTTTCTTTCTTTCTCTTTGTTTTCTTTTCTTTTCTTCTTTTTCTTTCTTTTCTTTTCCTTTTTCTCTTTCTTCCTTCCTTCTTCTTCTTCTTCCTTCATTTAAACAAAACAAGGGATCGTGGTCCCACTTTCTATTTTTTGGACTGAAAGCCACATCCGACATGGTGGTGGCCAACAGCTATTGAGGTTGTGACGACGCAGCCTAAAAAATCCAAACCGACGATCGGTGGTGACCACCGATATTGGAAAAACCAAAAAGAAAGATGGACGGAAACAAATCGAAATAGGAGAAGGCTTTTCTCAAGAGAATCAATAATTGTTAGGTGGAATCAAGATGGTTGGAAAATCTAGGGAAAAGATCAACCTAAATCTCTTAGGTTCTTACCTAGCTTTTTCAATGATTTTTAAGCTGAAATCCAATGGCATGGTGATGGCTTCCGTGAGGAAAAACTCTAACGGATCAGTGGTGAACTTTGTAAAATCTAGCTTGAGATTGGAAGGGGGTGGAGGGGCTCTTAAATAGAGCTGGGGGCATTGGAATCTAGCTCGAAGTCGGACTATCTGGTAAAGTCGGGGAGAAGTGAGAGATGAGTCCTGTTCAGACTCGTCTCCCCTCTTTTCACTGTGACTCCAGCTTTCCCTTTTTTTTTGTTCTTTTTGTTGCATTAGGATGTGTGCTATAGGATTACACTAGATTGGGGTATTACATTCTTTCCTTCTAAAAGAAATTTCATCTTTGAATTTTTTTTAAGTCTTCAAAAATTCTTACTTAGGATTTGTGGTTTAAAACTCACCCTCAACCATTTCAATATTCTAATTCTCTATATAAATTTATTCTTAAATCATTTTATAAAAAAAAATCAATACATCAAGTGTTGATCTGAATTAGAACCATTCATTTCTTATCATCAAAATCAACATCTCCATTCTAAATAAGAATATCATGGGTCCCACCAAAATCATTATCTACTCTTGACTTAATCAATCTATCAAAAGATTTTTTTTTTACAAACTTTACTATATTCTCCGTAGATGAATATTTGAGGATAAAAATCTAAGATCAAAATTAAGAATTGATAAACAATCTCATTTTTTTTTCTAAAAGATAGAAAAGTATAAGCTTTAAATATCTCAAATCTAAGATTGATAATCAATGTCAATTTTTTTCTAATAGATAGAGAAATATAAACTTCAATTCTAAAAGAAAGAAAATCTATTGTTGAATATTCCAACCCAAGCTAAAGAATCAATGATCCAACCATCTAAAACCTAGGATCCTAAAAAGTTAGCTCAGCATATGATAGGAGAACTTGCTGGTGAAAATCATACCAGGACATCAACTCAATCAACAAGTTAAGCCATTTTCTTTTTCTTGACCATAAGGTTGTCCCAAATCGAGTATTTTGTTATAAAATTTTTCCAACTAAGAGAATATAATTTTCTCTTATAAATAATTCAAACCACCACACTTCCACTGCGGACTCTGATCTTGACCATCAAATTTTTTTTTAGATACATTCATGACTTTCAGTCAAACACCACCATGTAGCAAGAATATTTCAAATTTAAACTCTAGGCAACTTAAGCGAACTTTTTAGTTGTTGTCCCTAATATGCATCAAACAACTCCATCTAAATTAACCTTTTAATCAATCGACACAATCAAAACCATCATATAAGTAGTTATTGTAATTCAACATAAATTGAATTTTGACTCTTTTGTCAATTCATCTAAACAATACCATATCAAACTCTAGTAAGTAAGAATAATTAGATGAATTTTCTCAATCGATCGAATCAAGTTCTAAGGTCTTACATCAAACACATTAGAAAAATTAAGTCACTTATCTCTTGTAATGTTTTTTTTATTAAGACCTTTATCATCTATTAGAAATCTTCCATAATAATCATGCAAGCCACTAAAAGTCAAATTCTTCATTCAATATTAGATTTATTAGGGACTTCAATGACAAAGACAAATAAACTCTTGGTCAATTCATAATCCCAAAAATTTTAAATTATAGTTTCACATGTCTCATGATCCTCCAAAATAATAATCAAGAATTTCATTAGCAACCTCAACAACAATGGTTGAAGATCCCTCGATCATCTTATAAACCTAAACTTTGAATTGAAGTTTTATGCACATTATATAGTCTCCAATAGACATAAATAAGATATACCATTTGGATTCAAAAATAACAACTAAAATTATTAATGATTCCATCAAAGATGAAATACTCCATGATCTCATAATCAATTTCTTCAATAAGAAATAAATCTCTTTGCAAAGTCTCTAACTGTATTTTTTTTTCTATATGAAAGCTTTATACATGATCCTCATTCTAGCATAAATCTCAAGGAGTATTCCAATCAAATATCATAAAAAAAAAAATCTTAGTCCAAACCTCAAACAACTTTTAGAGAATAATATTTATCTTGCCACTAAATAACCAACTTCAAGGCTAGGAGCAATATTGTGGTATTACTCCCATACCAAACTTGAGCTTATAATTCACTTAAACAACTGATGGTCAAATTAATAATCACAATGCATAAAAAATTTCATGATCAATCATTTTGCAACTTTTTTTTTATTTTTTTTCAAAATCTAACCATGTCATGATCAATAGATTATTCATCACATATCACATCCTTTGAATACTTATTCCTAAGCAATTTTTTCATTCATAATCATAAGGGTTAATCGAAATCATGAAAATAACTTACACTACAATCATTACAGATCTATACCCCGATGTGTCTATTGTCAACCCACCTATACTTATTTTATGTATGATTCTATGTTTTATAATTTGTCCACTTATGCTCTGATACCACTTTAATTATCATGCTCCCGACTCGAGATTGTGAGCCGAAGGTCATGAAAACCGTCGCATACTCATAGGGAACTCTTCCCGCAAGCATGCAAGGCATCTTATCATACTATCATAAAATAACAGCAGAATATTAGTCAATAATTTAAATAAAAAATATAATAATCTAAATTCTAACTTTAATATCTCAATAAATTTAATAATATTCAATAAGCCTTCATCAAATTCAATAAGACGTTCAATCTAAAATAAAAGTATGGAGATTCTGCTTCTAATCATTTTTCCATTCATATCCTGTATCATCTTAATTTCTTAATATTTATAAAAATAATAAAATAGAAGATAATGAGCTAGACAGCCCAGTAACTAATGATCACTTTTAATAGATTTTATCAGGTATTAAAGTAAATAATTATTTATAGAAAATAAGTATATAGAGTTTATCAATTTTAAATCAATTTCAATTATGCAATATAGTTCATGCTAAACTCAATTTTTTTTTATAAAAATTTGAGTTTCTTTCAAGATTTCAATTTTCTTCATTCTTAAGTTTTTTTCATCAATCATGAGCTATGATCATATTTTTTTTATGGCAGGGTCATAACACCGTATATTATTTTGCGGTAGGCTACAAATCATCTAGCAACAAAGTCCTTCAGAATTATTGGTCTCGCTGGCAGTTTGTCGCTGATCTCGCTAGCAACATAAATTCTAAGGACAAATCAATTGCCAACATATTTGCCTCCATGGTGAGGTTCTTTATATAGTCAGATTGTCAATTCATATCATTTTTAAATCAAAATTCTTCATAAATTATACTCTTATTCTAGTTTAATAAAAAAAATATATAATCATATAGTATCAAAATCAATCAATATAATACATAATAAAATCAATATGTTCAATCATGCTTCATCATAACATATCAAAATAAGATAATTTTTATGATAAAATATCATTCATCCAATTTATGTATAATTTCACAAATCATGTCAGAAAAATATATTATAATTTATCGATAAATCTAAAAAAAGTGAAGATTACTTACCTCGTACACATTTCAATAAATCTACATAATTTTAGAAATATCTTTCTAAAATCTTCAGTTCATAGATCATATCATAATATTCTATTATCAGGTATCCACAATCCTATACAAGATCAATTTTAATAATTAGAAAAGATATGAATAATTAAGAAAATTAGAATTGATAGATACCTGCATCCTATAGTTCAGATTGGTCCGACCATCTAATTTTATTTGGTCAAAATCCAATTAGGACATAGATGGTCCAGAGTTTGACTACCGGATCAAATCAAATTTTAAAGTGATAGGGTCGAGATTTCTTCATTGAGTTCATAAATCACGTTGAGAGAGAAAGTCAGAGGAGAGAGAGTTTATGAGGTACAATCCAAATTGATCAGGTGCCACAGTCCAACATCTCGATTGACGAAATCAAAATGATCTAATCAAGTCATGGCTAAACCAGTATCAGATGATTCAAAATAAAATCATAGATGATCAAATCTAGTGGTTCGTGGTTTGATCAAGATGGGTGCTAGCATGCTGTTCGACGACCATGGATCAGGATGCTTTTATTAGAATCATTCAAACTCATCAAAATAAAAATTTTTTCTTGATAAATTTTAAAAAAAATAAATTTCTAGACAGGTACAATTCTAGAGAGAAAAATTTATGAGAAGAGATAAATAATCTAGAGAGAGAAAATTTTAGAGAAAGAAAGTGGAGAGAAAAACTAGAGAGAGAAAGAGAGGAAAAGAGAGAAGAAAAGAGATAGAGTCTATTTCTTTTTTTATTCTTTTTTTTCTTTCTTTCTCTTTTTTTCTTTTCTTTTCTTTTCTTTTTTCTCTTTCTTCCTTGTTCTTCTTCTTCCTTCGTTTAAATAGAATAGGAAACTGTGGTCCCCCTTTTTATTTTTCAAACTGAAAGCCACATCTGGCATGGTGGTGGTCGATGGCTGTCGAGGCTGTGATGATGCAGCCCAAGAAATCCAAACCGATGGTTGATGGTGACCACTGGTGCCAGAAAAACCAAAAAGAAAGAGGGGCGGAAACAAATCGAAATAGGGGAGGGTTTTTCTTAAGAGAAATCCAATGATTGTCGAGTGGAGTTGAGACTCCGATGGTTGGAAAATCTTGGAAAAAGATCAACCTAAATCTCTTAGGTTCTTACCTAGCTTTTTCGATAATTTTTAGACTGAAATTCGATGGCATGGTGATGGCTTCTATGAGGGAGAACTCCAATAAATTAGTGGTGAACTTTGTGAAATCTAGCTTGAGATCGGAAGGGAGTGGAGGGGCTCTTAAATAGAGCTGGGGGCATTGGAATTCGGCTCGAAGTTGGACTGTTCGGCGAAGTCGGGGAGAAGCGAGAGATGAGTCCTATTCGGACTTGTCTCCCCCCTTTTCACCGTGACTCCAGCTTTCCATTTTTTTCTTTTTGTTGCATTAGGATGTGTGCAGCAGGATTACACTTGATTGGGGTATTACATGGGGTTTCAGATCAGTCCAATCTATTCTAAAATCTCTTCCTGAGTCCCCTCCTAGTCTAAGAAAAGACTTTTCTTTCTCTCTCTAGTCTTAGGACAAGGTTTTTATATTTAAGACAAGTCTTGTTCTGATCCAGACAAGGGCAAAGGAGGTTTTAAAGGAGAGGATTAAAAAATTCAGAAGAGTACCTTGAGAGGGTGAAGTTAAGTTTTTGAAGAAATCTGACAATGCGAAGCTATTCAAGTTCTAAGGCTAGAACTCTTGAAGCAAGATTTAAGAAGGAATGCTATCCTTGGATCGATTCTTGTGTGGATCACTATTGGAGAATGAACATTTGGGCACCTAGTGAAAATTGGAATAAGCATTATAGGTATTTCTCTTATCATGTTTGTTAATTTATGCTTTGATTACTATATTTAAGGGATATTGGGCTTTAGGGTTTTGATGCAACTGGATGTTTAAATAAAAAATTTTGAAGACCTAGACCTTCCGCTGCACCACCAAAATCCTACAATGGTATCAAAGCCTCCTTGATTAATACAATCAAAGGATAGCATGTTGGTGTGATTTAAATTTTCTAAGATTTTGATAGTTTGGGCTAAAAGTTGAGTCAGATTGAACATCCAAACCCTAGTCATGCTTAGAGATTTGTTTTGATGCTTTACTTTAAATTATGTTGTCATGATTTAAGTATGATTATGCATCATTATGAAATGTATCAAATAGGCTGTGCATGAGACCATAAAGTCCTCTCAAAAATTATATTAAGTCGCAGTGGAGAAAAATCAAAAACTGATCAAGTTTGGAACTGATTGATCAATTGGTGTCTAAGACAAGTGGTTCTTGAGCAGTGGTTATTTAATTAGGACCATTGCGAAAGCATGGGGAGCCTCTCACTAATTTTACACTTAGCCAATTAGGTTAATTAGTCTGAATTTTGGATGCTTGGTACTAAGATCACTACACAAGCCTTCCTTTATGTTAAGCCAATATCATGTTAAAGACTATAGTAGATTTGTTGTGCGATCCACAAAGCTTACTATGAGAATTGATGTGGGGATTGTCTTGGTGTATATGAGATGCTTACGATATATTTGGATGTATTGCTTTGTTGTACTATCCACAAGAGCAATATTAATTCAGATATGACTGTATAGAAATAAAGAGTCTAACTTAACTAAAACACTATAGTTTGTTGTACTATCCACAAGGCTATGAGTATTTTAAAGGCAAAGATTTTGTTAAGACTTGCATTGATGTAATTGGAAAGAGTTTTCTATTTTTGAACTCATTGGGATTTGTTGTGCTATTCACAAGGCTTTTTTGAAAAATTAGGATCTCAATCCCACTAAAAAACTAGATTAAGATTTCTTGCTTATCATAGATGAGGGCTATGATATTCGATAAAATAGTGAAAGACATAACTAGACAGCAGATCTCATCTAGTTATGCATATCATCATGAGTGAT
Source organism: Elaeis guineensis (assembly GCF_000442705.2). Taxonomy (NCBI): domain Eukaryota; kingdom Viridiplantae; phylum Streptophyta; class Magnoliopsida; order Arecales; family Arecaceae; genus Elaeis; species Elaeis guineensis. The sequence continues at coordinate 26,031,412 of NC_026006.2, read as the reverse complement.
CCACTTATTTAATTGTTCTTAATTCATCATGACATCTTCACTCTCATTGCATGGCATCTTTGATGTAAATTAGTTGATTGATCCAAACCATGTGGACTGATTAAAGAATTTGCAAATGATATTCACACAGGAGAAGATCTCCTATTTTCTGGATATTCCTGATCCAAGTCTGATAAGTGATGATGCTTTCAAAAAGAAAAAGGCAAAGGATGCCCCCATAGATATTATCTATTATTATTGTGGTAAGATGGGATATTGGAAGAAGAATTATAAGAGTTTTCTTGCAAACCAGAAATGGGGTACAAGTGTTGCACAGAAAAGTATGTATATGATACATACTACCTTTTCATTGGATGCTTCAGTCAGGATTCTTGGGTATTAGATATCGCTTGTGATTTTCACATCTATAATTCATTGCAGGGACTATGGAAGGCTGAAGATAGGTGACTTCAAACTTTTCGGTGCAAGTGGAGAGTCCATTCATGTTGACGCTGTAGGAACTTACCTGTTAAATTTGCCATTGGATAAGATTCTGGAATTAGAAGAATGCTACTATATATCTAAGATCATTAGAAATATTATTTCTATGCCGTTGTTATTGAAACAAAATTTTGAAATAAAGATAATGGGCAATAGTTGTTCCATATATCATTCTAATAAATTGCGGTAGTGGCTATATAGTTGATAACCTTCTGATTCTTATACTCAATGAAAATATCTATCATATATATAGAAATATGAAAAGAAAGAGAGAAGATGTAAATATCACATATCTCTGATATTACCATCTTGGATTTCTTAGGACCGCCATGCACCAGCGTGGACCTGAGGAGACTTGTGACAAAGTCCTCTACAAGGCCCACTGTGATCCGGACTCTCTAAGGGTTGCAAACGCCATGCCCTAGATTGATGTAACCTTGAACCCTATGCAGCAACCTAATTAGTGTCCTCCTTTGCTTCCAAGGACTTAAGATGCACCTCCAGATCTGATCTTCTACCCCCAACACCCTAAGAACTAAAGCTTGGGGCATGGTACCTGGGGCCTATGAGATCTAGACCCGAAACATTGATGAGGAGGAGTCCTGTTGGATTAGGACTCCATGATAGCATCTCCAAACCCCAATCTTTACCTTGTGCGCTCCATCTTGGCCCCTACACACCTCTTAACCGAATCAAAGTCCAAACCTCCCCATGAGATCACTGACTCATCCTCCTAAAAATTAGGGCATTGGGCCATCCAAACCTGGAGCTATACCACAGAAGAGAGAGTCCAAAATTGGACAGCATCTTGTATCCGTAGCCTTTGTGTTCTACATCTTAATCTTCTTCTCCCAAAACTTTGTTGATACCAAATTTGAAACCCTTCATTTCAGATATGAAAATATACTCTTTCAAGCCCACAACCAGCAAAGAAAAGGGGGCATGGAGACCTGGGAGATGGCAGCACAAAAGGTGATGGGGTGCCTCCCTCTTCCTAACCCTAGGGCGTCAAGGGTTTGAGGGAGGCGCCCCCCCTCTAGGGTTTCTTCCTTGCTGCTTATGGTGGTGTGCAAACCAAAGAGAGACATTAGGGAGAAAAGCTTTCTTTGATTCCTCACCTTAGGGTTTACAATATACAAGTATATATACCTATTATATGGACCAAAGCCCTAGCCCAAGATCTTCCTAGGCTAATCCAATCTGATTGCACTCACTCAGACCTATGTACACCTATGATCTGATCATGCACTTAATCCCATGGATCCAAATCTAGTCCAAACTTGGATTAGCCCCCACGAGACCCACAAACTAGGGCCTCATGATCGTGAAGGCTGAACCTCTATCCTAGGACCAAATCTTTCCTAGTCTTGGACCCAAATCAATCTTAGAATCCAGGAGGCAAGCCCATGGCTCCTCTCCTAGCCTCTCAAGGCTTGGGAGCATTACATATGCACTAACATCTCCACCTTGGTGCCCCAATTCTTGGCAAATCTCTGCACGATCCATCTGTATGATCCTACTGTCACTGCACGCCCTAACAGCTCCCTGTGCAAACCTCAATCATTGATGCCAAACCTTTCAGCTCTAGAACTCCCCTGGAGCCCTCTAAGATGATTGCCTCCAAGATCCTTGCTTGTATTTGGACACCCTTTTGTGTCCTATCGGCATCTTCCTCTTTTGCACTGCATCAACTGTCGCTTAAGCTTCTCTTAGAGGGACTGCAGCTCAAATCTTGTCTGGTCTTCGACCCACTTATCTCATCCATGACTCATCTCAGCCTCCTCATAGGAATTCAGATCTTTTCTTACTGCAAATGAACTATCTGATATGATCTCCCCAGAGCCACGGTTCTCCTATGCCCGCACATTCCGCATAGAACCATACTATGCATCATCGTCGCTAGTGTTGGAATCTGGCTCCATCCCCGCAGTCCTCAGCTCTAAACCTATGCCAAACCATCCTCCACCTATGGAGGCATCTCTGACCAGTGCTCCACCTGAATGATGACTCCTCCTGGTGCTCCTATAGAAGAAAAAATAAAATATGAGATCAGCTGCCCAACACTATCCTGCTGGACCTCCTGCTGAACCTTTACCATCGCTGCTGTTGTTTCGAACCTTTCGCACTCCGCAGACCTCTACAAAACCACCAGAAAACCTTTTTTGAACTAGCTATGACACTCTATGGATCAACCATCTCAATCAACCCAAGGCTCCGCAATTCCATGCTTAGGTTGAACTACTGAATGCACCCCAACTACTTCCTCCACCTTTCTGCATCCGAAGGATGTATAATTGCTTCTTCAACTCCACCTTGACCATTACCCCTTGGGGAACCTCTCTTTTGACATGCCATATATGCCAAACACTCCTCATCCACCAAACAACCCCCTACTGCCCATCTTCCCTAGAGAACCCTATCGCCTAACCATCAAACCCTCCAACCTTTCTTCTTCCAAGGCCGGATCCAACCAAAGTTGGACCAGAAAACCTTCCACCTCAAAAAACCATCAATCCTACTAAATAAAAAGAATTTGTTAGTAGGTATGCCACTTTCTTGAAAAAAAAGTAATCCAAGAAGGAGGTAGTAGGAGAAATATTGAACTTAGAAAGTTCAAGACCTACAAAACATTCCAAAAATACCTATGGTTGGACCACAAGAAAATCCTCAACCAAAAGTACCCAAGGATGAGGCACATCCACTATACACACCTTGTTGGAATTTCATATGGTGCTCATGCATGTGAATTTCAAAACTCATTTTCGAAACAATGCAGCAGAATAGCAGATCAAAACTTCTTAAAATCTAGAACATGTATTCATAAAGTCAAAGCACCTAATGATCTAGTTCATATGTAAAAAATTAATACATGTTGATTTTTACTTGAAAAATAAAAATATGCGATCGGATCACATATCTGTTTTGCTTTTTTTTTTTTCTTAAATTTGGATTTGAAAGATGAATAGATTCTCTCTTAGCCGCACAAGTGCTTGGCCTCTATAGTTATCCATGCAGAAACAAGTTGGATTGCTCCTTTTTTTTCTTTACATGCAATTGATCAACCCTTGATCAGGTTTTGGACCTTTTGATCAACACCTTGATCCGCCTTTTCTTCTTCCTTGGATCTTCCTTGATGTAGATCAGCCACCAACCCAAGATTGGAAGGAAGGAGGGACGCCCAAACACCTTTTGAGCATGTGGAAGCTTGGACGCCCAATTATTTTTATGTTGGAGAAAGAGAGGGAGAGAGGGGAAGCATGGAGACCTTATGGGCTGATTGCTTGGAGGCATAATTGCTTATAAAGGACATGAGGTGGTCCCTTTAAATAGGCCTTTAATTGGAGTTCAAACCAAACTCCAGTCTTTATTCAAAGAGGAATCCTAATCTCATTAGGATTCCTTCTTTTAATACCTTAAACACTCCTTATCTCATAAGGAAAAGGATGAGGCGCCAACTGTTGGCCCTCTAGGATTTCTCATGCCATAAGGAGATGGGCGTGTGCCCCTCTCATGCTATCCAATAGCTCACACCCCAAAATCAGATTTTAAGAGGCATGATCCCTCTAATTCTTCCACATGTGGTGCACCCAATTTGATCAAACCAAATGGCTCATAAAAGAATTGATCCAAAGCATGTTGGTGCTCAATAATTGAACTCCTTGAACTCAAATCCAAATCTAAGTTGGATTAGGTCTAATGCATGTAACTAACTTGGTGTAATCTTTATCAAATAAGGAATTCAAGTCTAAAGAAGAATTGGATTTAACCATATGCTAGTAAGGCTTTCCTAAACCCAATAGGATTTTACTAAATCCTAATTCAATTAGGACTTTACAAGTCTAATTGGTCAATCCAAACTGGTTCTCTTGTTTGTGTGACCTTATAGGTTCAATTCTGTCTAGTAGTAAGATATACCATGATCTTCATATTAGATGTATGTCCTAGAAGTCAATTATTGGTTGATACATTGTTCATTTTATGACACAAATTTATACTTAAACTATTGATTTAATCAAAATAAGATAATTTTTCGTTTTCTATTCAAGTGTTATATATCCTTGAATCATCTTTGAAATTGATGTTATGATACATATTCTCAACTATTGAGAATTAGAGGTATGTATGATTGATTTCTAAATTGCTTATGATCATAGGATAGTCATGGGGATGGTGATCAATTCAGATAGACCGACACATGGTTTGCTTTCTTCAGTGTAGATGCATCTCTAGTCTATAGTGTAGAGATACAAAGTGATAAGTGCAGATAGTTGTTAGAGAACAACTAGTACTGAGCATGACTATTCGAGAGATCATATAAATTTCTATCCAATCATCAGTGATTATTTCAATGCTGTAGTTGTATGACTGATCTTTTGACCTGCGGTGTCACAATTACTCACAGTGAGATGGCTATAGTTTGACTACACATAAGTATTGATTCGATTATGAGTCTTTGTAGTCGATGTTGGCTTCAGCTGGTTAAGCTATGGGAGCAAGATGTGCATCTAGATGGCATCTATCAATCTTGATAGAGAGGAGTAGTCCTATGAGATTGGAGAAGCTGAGTCTATAAGTCTATGACTATAGCAGTATGATTAATAAAATTTTTTTTTTTATTTGGAATCATTATTGGACTTGAGCTAATCAAATTTATTATATGACTGATGATGAGGTTTGATGATTTATCCATAACTTACCATCTAGTCGGGACTCATGATAGAGGGATTGTATTATACATTAACTATACCTGAAGATTTTTTTTTAGTTTTGCTGGGTTACTACACATATTGCTAGATATCACTGGTGGATTGTGATAGCTCAATAGGATTGTTCTGGATTAACGATCCTTGTTGAGTTAGAGTGAAACTATTCCGATCCACTGAAAGTGATTTCAATGATTCCTATGATAAAGATCATAATATGTCTCACTACCAGACAGAATTGAATCTATAAGACCACACGTAAAGGAAGAAGACCTAGAGATTGGTTATAATTGGGCTTATGAAGTATCAATTTTTATGAATTTAGAAAAATCCTATTGGGTTCATGTTAACCTTGCTAGCATCTGGGTGAACCCAATTCCTCTTGTAGTTGGTTTGCTTATATGATAAACATTAGTCCTACATTTGATTTGAACCTAATTGAATTTGATTCAATGGGCTCCAATAGTTGGATGCTTAGTTTATGACTTGGATTAAACCAAGAAAGAGTTTTTTGATTTTTTTGATTTTATTCATCTTGATTTGATCAAAAATCCTTGAAGTGAATTTATGAAACTATGTAGGCTGATTTGAGAACTTTAATTGGATCTCATGTGATGGGATGCCTACTGGGTGTGGGCATGAGTGAATTATAGGTGGTGCTCCATTTACTTAGTCCAAGTATATTATGGCCAGGACTTCTATTATGATTAAAAGGAGGGATCTTAATTTGATTAGGACACTCTTATGTTATCTATTTAAAGGATCCTAACCTTATCTCTTTCATTATCTTATATTCTCCTTGTTGGATGTATGCCCTAAAAATCAATCTTGACTGATACATATTATATTTCTAGGACATGATATTGTACTTATTGGGCATTTATATTACCATTCATGCTTTATGTTTCCATAAATCATCCAAGGGAGTAACAAGATGATGACACATATTCTCAAAGAGTTGAGAATTTGAGACGTGTCATTGATGGTTAATTCCTAAATTACTCTTGATCATAGGATCATCATGGGGATGGTGATTGATCTAGATAGACCAGTGCACAGATCGCTTCCTTCGGACAGATAGATCTTAAGTCTGTGGTGTAGTGACACTGGAGCGAGAGTGCACGTGGTTGTTAGAGAACAACTAGCACTGAGTATGACCAACACAAGAAGTCACATGGATGTCTACTCACTAATTAGTGACTTCTCGATGCTGCAATTGCATAACTGATCCTTTGACTTAAGATTGCACTACTGCTCGCAGTGAGGCTACTGGAGTTTGACTGAAACATCAACATGGGTCTCAATGAGCCCTTGTAGTGGATGTTGATAATAGTTGGTCCACTGTAGGAGTAGGATGTGCATCAAGATGGGATCTATCAATCCTAGCTAAAGGGAGTAGTCCTATGGGATTTAAGAAGCTAAGTCTTTAAGTCTATGGCCATAGCAGTATGATTGATAGAAAAAAGTTTCCATAGAATCACATATGGACTCGAGTTAATTGAATCTATCATATGACCGATGATGAGGTTTAACGATGCATCCATGACCTGCCATCTGATTGTGACTCACGATAGAAGGACTGTATCATGCGTTAACTGCACCTAGAGGTTCATCATTTTTTATTCTGCTGGATTGCCATTACATACTGCTAGGTGTCACTGGTAGATTGTAAAACCCACGAGCATTATCTTGATGATTGATGATCCTTGATGGGCAGAGTTGGAATGGTTCCAACCTGTTAAAAAGAGTTTCAATGATATTGTGATAGAGATTACAATATATCTCACTACCAGACAGAATAGAACCTATGGAGTCATACACAAAAGAGGCTTTTGACTAATCAGATGGTTGAATTGCGATTATGAATCATAATAGGATTTGATTATCAATTTGATTGATGATTGATCCGATGCAAAAGTTGCAATCAAATAACTCGCTAAAGAGTGAGTTAAAGGAGGATTAATTAGTATTTGGATCGTTAAGTGGCTCAATTTGATTGAACTATGGGGCTTGTATCAAGTCTAACTAAATTAGATTTAATTTGACTTGATATGGTTTTGATTTGATCAAACCTGATTGGGTTATAAGATAATTTAAATTGCATGAGAGAATAATTCATATTTGAATTAGAATTTGAATTTGACTGAATTCCTAATTAGACTAGGATGTATGAGTTCCTATTTGGACTAGATATTCTCATTTTCATGGGTGCACCAAATTCTTATTAGACTAAGATTAAATTGAGTTTGACTCATGCATCAAGAGGGGTCCAAAACGATTAGGACTTCTCCAATTAGGTGATATCTAATCTAAATAGTTTGGGCTCCAAATCAGATTTGGATTTCCATCAATTTGGGTCTAAGCTGGTCCTAATATGATTAGGATTGATTGAAGTTTTATTGGGTTTAAAATAGCCACCTAAAGGAGAGTCCCATGTTATTTAACTTCTTTCTTCCATGCACCACAAATGAGTTCCCACGTTAAACCAGTTTGGATGCCACCTCTCCACTTTTTTTTAGCATGTAAAAGCCTTAGGAAATCCCCTTAATTCCTGTGAGAAGCCTGGGTGAAAAGGATGTGGGGTGGGTGGCATCAAAATTGCAAGTCCCGGTATCTTTGGACTCTTGTCTCCTAATCAATATCTAACTTCCTTTTGCCTATTTAAACCATGGACTCGTGGGACAGTTGGAGGACCTGATATAGATCAGGTTTGACACCCAAAAAGAGAGGAGTGTGTGCGTGAAAAATCAAGGGAGAAAAAGAGGGACGGTGTGAAGATGTTGGTATGAGGTATGAATCTCCATATCCCTTCTTTCTTACAGTAATCAAGGGTTGGCTATTTGGACCATCTCTTCTCTCTCTTCTGTCTATGTTTGGATATGGATGTGTGTTTTTGTTTGTCCAAAATTTGGATAAAATTCCTACATCTCTATTGTAGATATTTGGTGTATGGATTTTAGAAAAAAAGAAGAAGAAAGGGTTCTTCTCACGATCTCTAGCATAGAGATCAATATCCTCCTACTTCTTCTCTAAGATTGTCTTTAGAGAAAGAAGATTTTTAACCATCAAGATACGATCTCTGTAAGGAAGCTAGCATCCTGATGAGATCAAAAGGCTTTTGATCAGATCAGAGTCTCATATGGATATTCGTAGAGGTCGGACGTTTGTGTGGCTACAAGGAACCTTTAGAAGACATCCATGATCATCAGTTCGCAGTGAAGATTGATCCATACCAAGGTATGTTCTTCATTTATTTTTCTCTATTTGATTTCTGTATCTAAATCTTATCTCATATATGATGATCCTCTGTATGGTTTGAATATTTGATCTTATGCATACTTAGATTAAATTAGATTTAATCTGAAAATTTTTAAATTCTACGCATACTTATTTTGAAAAATTTTGCATGCATGAAACCATGAAACTCCAACAGTGGTACTAGAGCCATGTCATATACATGACACTAGGATTTAGATCTAAAATTTGTAGAGAAAAATTTCAGATCTGAAAGTTTTGATGTTGTTCTGGCATAAGGTTGCCCTGGCATGACTTGTTATGCTGTATGGTTATCCTAGAATGATGTTAAAATTTCTAATTAAAAAGAATTTTAGATCTAATTTTTTCAGCATATATGTGATATATATTTTGTTATTTAGATCTGAAAAGAATTTTGAGATCTATTTGGATTTATATATATGATATAAGTATGTTTAGGACTGAAATTTATTTCTATGATCTGAATTTGTTTATGTATATGATACATATTTGTATGTATGATCTGAAACTGTTTCGAGATCAAAATTTACTTTTTATGCAAAAAATTTAGATCTAAAAATTTAGATTTAAGATCTGAAGTTAGTGTTTATGCATGAAGCATTGGTCATGGGTAGATCAAATTAGGTCATATTGGGTCTGATTTGATCATATTGGGTCTAAATCGATTTAACAGTTGATCAAACTAAGTCAAGTGTTGATTAAGATGAAATCAATAGAGCTTAAGATTATATAAATGTTATTGATCGAATCGATTGACACCCATATATAGAATCGATTAATTTAAGCACCTAATTCGGCTCTATGGCTCGAATCTAATTCACCTAAGCCAACCTATTTGGATCAATTGTCCAATTGGTGTCTAAGATAAGTAATTGAAATGTGATTATTTAATAGGTTTCATTCATTGATTTGGCCAATTTATTAGTGTCTAAGAAAAGCAATGGGGGACCCCCACCAATCTCCACTTATCTGGCCAATTTGAAAGATTGAGTGTCAAATATAGTTGCTTGGCTGTTTGATTTAGTCCATGCCAATTAGATCAGTCATATGATGACTGATTAGATGAGACCTAAATCTAAATCTCTCCATGAATATTAAGTCCAAAGTCTTCCACCATTGTAGATGAGCGGGCATGCTACCGGCATTGATTGTTCTCGGTTGGTCACAGTGGTTCAGTTGCATTGAAAACATGCAACCACTCTATTAGCAAAGAGTTACTCCAGGGTAAAGATGGGGTTGGCCCAATAACTATTAAGTGAGGGATCCAATGACAGCTTTGTACCTACTTGTGAACAGTGGGCTGACTTAACTAAGGAGTGTGGGCAATAATTGTTAGGTGATCTCATATGACTTAGAGACTAAGTAGCTGTAACATGCTTAGAGAAGCATCTACGCAAAGAGTTGTCCACACATCGATGTTCATTCATATTACCAATAACTGTTAGATGAGGTGCACGGTATCGGTGGGACCGTAGCACCCACTAGAAACTCAGTTGTCGCATTAGAATTTTTGTTTCTCTACTCGAAGAGTGTGGAAGATCTGATAAAATAGTGGGAGTCTCTTTTTGCATCTAAAAATCTCTAGAGCAAATAAATAAGTACAAACATATAATTAAAATTTTTGCTCTCTACTGTTTATTGTGTCAGCTTCCAACCCTCTAGCTTGAATCTTAGATATCAACCAATTAACCAAAGTCAACTACATAGACTGGCTCACAAACTTAAGATTGTTTTTAATTTTAGAAAATTAACCAATGTACTATATCAGGTTATTCTAATGTTAACGACTCGTCCAATCCATATTCAACGAGCTATATTTGATGAATAGATGGACAATGTCAATAAAGATAGGTGCTATATGTTGAAGTCTATGTTAGATGAACTCCAACATATGCATAAGCACATGTTCACTGCTAACGACATATTGATTCATCTATAGTATTGTGAGGTGATCAGAGTCGCACAGCATATGCGATGCATAATGGACAATTAGTTTATGATCGTTATTTGATAATGATCGAGGACATTAAAGAGCTTAAAAGGCTCGACATGACCATGCATAAGGAATTATTTGTGGATTTGATTCTGTGATTTTTGATTAGTTTATATAAATAGTTTATGGTAAACTATCATATGAATGACCATCATGGCACCTTATCTGAATTGGTCAAAGTATTGCTAACAAAGGAACTTTGAAAGAGTTTAGAGGTAAATATCTGGAGAGCCTAAAGAAACAAAGACATGCCTAGAGTCGGCATGTCGAAATTGCTGAATACTATCCTTATGATTTTCTCTTCTCCCAGATGAGTTTTGAACTCTAATGTAGAGTCGATAGGAAAGTAGAGGGCTGAGAAAGTAACCCTTAAATTGGCTATAGGGCAACAAGTGCTGTTGTAGCCATGGGTATCTATCCTTTGTGATTATCATTTGGATTTAGTTCTTAGAGACGGTCTCTATCATTTGTATGATGATGTATCTGTGAACTTAATTGAGCAAGTAGTGAATACCATTATATCGGAGAGATCTAGAATTAAGATAAACCTTAAGTATATATGGATTCTTAGGCTAAGTCATATTGGAGAAGAAATGATTAACAAAATGAAGAATAATGGGTTTTTGAGCTCATTGACTGTTGAGTCATATCTAGTTTGTGCATCATCTCTTTGAGAAAATATGATCAAACTACTCTTGTGAGACAAGAAAAAAAAAGATCATTGAGATACTTATCCTTATACACATTTGATGTATGTAGCCCATATGATGTGCTAACCAATGAGTTGTCTCTACTTTGTTACCTTTACTGATGATCAGTCATGGTATGGGTAAGTATATAAGATACAAATCTGAAATTACTGAAAGGTTCAAAGAATTCAGATGTAAATAGAAACAAATCGAAAAAATTTCTAAAGGTATTTCGATCGGATCAAAGATGCAATACCAATGAAAAGAATTTCTTGGTTATCTCATAAAATGGTATAGTTTCATATTGGACTGCTCTTAGTACATCTCAGCTCAATGAGATAAGAAGAGTCATGGGACTATATGAGATATGGTTCGATCCAAGATGAAATTTACTGATTTATGTTGTTTTTTTAGGGATATGCTTTATTTCTATGAAATTGAGTTCTTTCTAAATCTGTTCCTACCATACCATATAAGATATGTATGGTGAGAACTGAATTTTGATTATTTTGAGATTCAAGGATGTCCAGCCTGTATCTAAGACAGCATGTGGATATGTTAGAGGATAGGTCTATAAAGCTCAGCCTACAAGAGTGTGGGATACTACTTTTTTTCTGAAAAGATTACAATATGATTGTAACCCGACATGCTATCTTCTTGGAAAATTGTTTAACCAAGTTGAAGTAATGGGAGGAAAGTTTAGCTCTAAGAGAGTATCTCTAAAGAGTAGCGAGCCTTGGGACCTTAAGAACCTATTCATCATGAGCCAGTAGATATTCCTCTTCCACCTCAAACATATAGTAGGATCTCCAATTTCCTCGAAAGGTACTTGGGTATACTTAACAGAGGATGTAGAGAAAGTCATTTCTCATGGGAGATAGAGAACATAAAGATGATCCCAGAATCTACAACGAGGTGATGTAAGACATCGACTCCAAGAAAGAGATGTAAATTAGCTTTCCTGACTGGATACTAGATGCTGAAAGGGTTAGCATAGAAATCTTAAAGAGGGGTCTGCTACCCTCTCGGACATACATATATGCCATGTAATGTACTTGAACTAATATAGTTAATACTGTGAATGTCACAAGTAGATATCAATTATATCTAAGCTAAGAGCATTGGATTGCTATGAAAACATCCTGGAGCTCTTGAGAAGAACTAAGGATTTGTTCTTAATTTGGAGAAAGATCAAAGTTAGGAGTGAGAGGATACACCAATTCAGATTTTATGTCGGACATGATAGTAGAATGTCTACATCATTGAGTGTGTTCCTATGTCAATAACTTTGAAGGGTTTCAAATAATCGATCGATGGAAGCTGAGCATACTGTAGATGTGTAGAATGCATTCTGATTCTAATGTTAGTTGCAGAATTGGATGTCATGCTATCAGATGCCATGACACTATACTGCAAAGACAATGGCACCATAGCCCTTGCTAAGGAGCCTAGGTCTTACCAGATATCCAAGCACATAGAGCAGCAGAACACGCGACTACATTAAGTAGAAATACATAGAGGTGTAGAGAGCAAACTCTACATGAGACATGGATGACCCACTAATAAGTCACTTAGCTAGCCTAAGACCAAAGCCTGTCTTGTGTAGATGGGGCATGGTACATGGCTGATTGACTTTAGTGCAAGTGGGAGATTATTGGATGTATGCCCTGGAAGCTAATCTTAGCTGACACATATTATATTTCTAGGATATGATTTTGTACTTATCAGGTATTTATATTACCATTTATACTTTATGTGTCCATGAATCATCTAAGGGATTAACAAGATGATGACATATATTCTCAAAGAGTCGAGAATTTGAGACATGTGTCATTGATAGTTGATTCTTAAATTACTCCTGATCATAGGATCATCATGGGAATGGTGTTTGATCTAGATAGACCAATACACGGATCGCTTCCTTCGGACAGATGGGTCTCAAGTCTGCGATGTAATGACACGGGAGCGAGAGTACAGGTGGTTGTTAGAGAACAACGAGCACTGAGCGTGACTAACACGAGAAGTCACATGGATGTCTGCTCACTCGTTAGTGACTTTTTCGATGCTGCAATTGCATGCTGGTCTTTTGACCTGAGATGACACTACTGCTCGCAGTGAGGCTACTGGAGTTTGACTGACATATCAACATGGGTCTCAATGAGCCCTTATAATAGATGTTGGCAATAGTTGATCCACTGTAGGAGTAAAGTATGTATCAAGATGGGATCTATCGACCCTAGCAGAAGGGAGTAGTCCTATGGGATTTAAGAAGCTGAGTCTTTAAGTCTATGGCCATAGTAGTGTGATTGATGGAAAAGAGTTTCCATATAATTATATATGGACTCAAGCTAATTGAATTTATCATATAACCGATGATGAGATTTAACGATTCATCTATGACATACTATCTAGTCCGGACTCACGATAGAGGGACTATATCATGCGTTAACTGTACCTAGAGGTTCATCACCTTTTATTTTACTGGATTGCCACTACATATTGCTAAGTGTCACTGGTGGATTGTGAGACCCACGAGCATCATCTTGATGATCGATGATACTTGATGGGCAGAGTTGGAATGGTTCCAATCTATTGAAAAGAGTTTCAATGATATTGTGATAGAGATCAAGTTTGAAGGCCTTGAAAAGTTCAGAGAATTCAGAAATGATGTAAAAAAGAAAACAGATAAATCCATAAAAATCTTTCAATCAGATTGAGGAGGGAAATACCTAAGCGCTAAATTTCTGAGATATGTTAAGGAGAACGATATAGTCTCTCAATGGACTTCTTCCAGCATGTCTCAACTCAATGGAGTATCTGAAAGAAGAAATAGGACCCTATTGGATATGGTCCAATTCATGCTGAGCTTCACTGATTTACCTTTATTTCTTTAGAGACATGCCTTACTTATCACGATGTATATTTTAAATAAGATTCCTTCTAAATCTATTCCTACCACACTATATGAGATATGGTATAGTAAGAAGTAGAGTCTGAGTTACCCGAAGACTTAGAGATGTCTAGCCTATGTCAAGAGACAGAAGGCTGACAAGTTAGATGATAGATTTATTCTAGCTTGCTTTATAGGGTATCCCAAGGAATCTATGGGATACTACTTTTACTTTTCACATGATCATAATATGATAGTTAGTCGCAATGCCACATTCCTAAAAAAATAGTTTATCCAGGATGTGGTAATAGGAGGTTAATTGAGCTCGACAAGAATATCTTTGAAGAGCAATGAATTATAGATCCTCAGGAATCCATCCATAATGAGCCAATAGTTAATATTTCACTTCCATCTCATAGATCAGGTAGAATCTACCATCCTCCTGAAAGATACATGGATATGCTGAAAGAGGATGTAGAGAAAGTATTTCTTATGGGAGATGGGGATCATGGTGATGATCCTAGTACTTTCGATGAGGCAATATCTGACATCGATTTTAAGAAATAGTTAGATATAATGAAGTCAAAAATTGACTCAATGCACTCGAACCAGATATGGACCTTAGTGGATCCACCTGAAGGAATTGTTTCTATTAGGTGTAAGTGGATCTATAAAAGAAAAATAGGTACCAATGGTAAGTTAGAGACCTATAAGGTCCATATCTATAAAAGGAATTGTTTCTATTGTGTCTTAGAGATCTATAAGGTAAGGCTGGAAGTGAAGGGTATAGTCAACATGAAGATATTGACTATCATAACAATTTTTCACTTGTAACCATACTGAAATCTTATTGAAAATTGTATCTTAAAGTCAATTGTCAGCTTGTTGATGATTATGCTCACATTTGTAAAATGTATATGAATATTTATTAATAAAAGTTATTTGACTTTTTCATCATATTTTGTCCATCTTATTTGAACTCCTGTATTGTGATGAAGTCTTTAGTAAAAGGAATATACTCTATAAGCCAATCAAAATTTATATTTTGATAGGTTTTCCTTATAATCTTCGAGACTCATGTATTAACATTTTATAAATAAAAGGTATTTTTCATCATATGCTGCATCTTACTTTTGTAGTGATTATAATCAACTCCATAAATTAGGACAATGGATTTAGGGTTATGATAAGATCATACCTATGAGACCTAAAATTCTAAAAATTTTGATTTAGAATATTCCTAGTTATAGGAGCATTGAGTAGAAGATCAATGTTCCAGATAGACTAGTACTTCCTATGTATGCTCGATGGAGAGGATGGCTGATCTCATAAGCCACTTATGTGAGACACTAATGCAAGAAAGTTGGTGTTGATTAGAGAATGAGTTCACTGAGTCAATCCGACCTAAGAAACATCTTATGAAATTTACTTATCCGTTAAAAGATATTTTTTTATAGTGGTAGTTGTGCATGTGATTCTTTGACCTGAGACTACCATAGAACCTTGTATATATGAATTCATATTTTGGTTCATACTCATTGATGACTTAGTCATGTATGGGGTATTCTGGATATGGTGGAATGTGTATGGAGGTTGTGAGTAGGTCAACATAGAATCGATTACTCTTGATAAGAGGAGATCACATCCTATTTGCTCTAATCGATTGATGATTCAGGAAGTCTTTGATCAAAGTAGAATGAAAATTAGAAAGAGTTTTTAATATTTTATTAATCAAATCATCATTTAAGATCAAGAAAAATATGAATATAATATTGAATTTGACATCATTCCATATCCAGAGTTATATTTCGGGTGCAGAGAGATCACAGAATCGAATTGCACGGTAACCTTTTACTGAAGGATATTTTAGGTATTTTTATCAAAATTCAATATCTTTTAGGTAAACATGACACATTGCTAGATGTCAATCTTGTCTTGTGGGTTTGATCAAATTAAAGAATTTAATTTGATCACCAATTAGAAAGAGTTCTAATTACTGAAATCGGGTTAGCTCGATTGAATCTAGATCGATAAGATTAAATTCTAATCAAATCAGATCGACTGTCATTTAGACCCACTATTAGCTAGATGTGGAACCCAATGAGTCACATACAAAAAAAATTGATCAAAGGTCTAATTGGATTAGATTACATTTGCGAAATAGACATGCTGGCACATGTTGCAATTCCTAGCTCCTTATTTCGAATCGGGTTTGAAATTGATTCCATATTAGGCTAATTAAGTTCAAATTAATTCAAACTAATTTTGGGTTTGAGTTGGGTTAGCCCTTGGCTACATGTATCAGAATTTTGATGCCATTTTACTTTGTCCCCACACATCAAGAATTTTTTTTGTGCATGGGGTGCAAGTTTTGAGTGCAGGACCTGAATTAGTGTCCCATGAGATTTGATGCCCCTTCTTCAAGCTTATCCAATGTTGCACGATAAGAAAAATTTTTTTAGTGATTTTTGAGTTAATTTTGAGTACAAAAAATTCTTCTGAGGCTAAAACATTTTCTGATTTAATCGTGAAAATTGGTTGAAGTTTGAAATCCTGTCAATTTGATCCATGCACCTAACCAAGAGTCCAACCTATGAAAGACTCTAATCCAAGTGTCACGCCACATTTTAATTTCAGATTTTTTTTACACCATTAGCAAGTTAGCGCCTTCATTTTGGCATATTGGATAGCCAAAAGTCGCTAATGGATGGTGGAGAAAAAAATATGCAATGGGAAGCTGTGCGACACATCGAAGAATCATCGAGAAAAAAATATTTCGAAGAGTCCTTCTGCGCGAAGTGTCTCTCAAATTTTTTTCTAATGATTGTCATGTGTCATGAGATTTCTGATGGGCATGGAAAATTGGCTAGGGGCATGAGAAATTTTTTAGGGTGCGAGATGGTGTGTGGAGGGGGGTGCGAATCATTCCCAAAGGCAATCTATCGCTAAGTATTTAAAGGGGGTGCGTCGGGGGATTTGATTCATTTAGATTTTCAATTCCTTCTTTCTTTCTTACATCCTTTCTTTATTGTCCAATTAGTCTCTTTCTTCTCTTATTAAGATAAGTCCAAAAATAGTAAGGACAGGTCCGATATTAGGATATGAGCCTAGGGAGAGAATTAAGGAAGACAAGGAAAGAAGAAAGGTAGGGATAGGAAGGCTAGGAAGAGAGGAAGAAGGTCTTGAGGTCTTGGTGCCAAAAAAAATTCTCAAAGTAAGAATTTTGGAGGAGGAATCATCTCAAGGAGTTGGTGTCCTGGTCATAGCACTGTATGGATCATCGTTGGAGGGTGAACATTGGGCGTTTGGTAAAGGTTCTTTCAGAATTTGGATTAAGCACTGTAGGTATTCTTTTATAGCTTGAATTTAATTTTAAATATATGTTATATATGATTGTTAATCATCAAGAAGATGTTGATTTATAGATTTAATATTTATAATTTTTTATTTTAAATTTTTGAAATATATTATGCTTCCGTTGTGCATGCCCACCCTGAAACCCTACAGTGATATCAGAGCCGGCCTTATTTTCAATCATATATACATAATATTTATGTGATACATATTATGATTCATGCTATAAAATAAATTTTGCCATCAATTATGCTTTCATTGTTGGGCCTTATGTGGTGCTCCCAAGGCTCAAGGGACCAAGGCTAAGGCCAAGGTGTAAAGTCCATGAAGTGGTCATGGGGTTTCTAGGACTACTTTAGGCCTTAGGATGAAAGGCTGTCCACCTTTCGGATCTTGAGGTCCAGGGATTTTGGGCCTTAAGGAGCTAACTTATATTTGGGCTATGATTGAGTTCAAGATTATGAGATTGAGTCAAGTCATGGGTGTACATGGGCTTGGGTAAGCACAATCTTATATTGAGTTAGCCAGGAGAGGTTTTGGGTTGGGTCACATTGACCCTGTATGTAAACATATATTGTATTTGGACTTGATGAATCGAAAGGAATATAAAATCATTTTCTCCCTAACTTTCTCTCCTTTCCTTCCTCTCTCTCTCTATTTCTCTCCATGTCCTAGAAGCAAGAAACCTAGGGTTTCTTGGCTGCTACCCCAAAAAGAAAAGAAAAGAGGCACTAGAAACCAGTGCCCCCCTATTTGTGCACCCCCTCTTGGCCGCCCAAGAGGAGTTTCAGGTCTCATCTTTTATTTTTGGAGGCTTCATCAAGAGTACTTCCAGATCCTAAAAGGTAGATTTTAGATCTGATGGAGAAGGGATTCAAATCGCAGTAAGAAATCTTGCTGATAGGATTTACAAGGCTGCTGAAATCTTGAAGGTTGTTTTTGTTTTGCTTGGTTGCTGGCCTTCAAGGACCTCCATGACCTGATCCTTACTATTTCCTAATGTCCACAACCTGGGGAAGCTGCTCCAATAATTAGTATCAGAGCACAGGTTGTGTGGAGAAAGAAGGAGACTCTAGAAGTTGAAGATCTTTAAAGGCTGAAATTATAGCAAGGACCCTGCTCAAGATATTTGTCAAATCCCTTAGAGTTTTATTGTGTTTTAGTTTGGATCCAACCATGGGAAGCAACATGAAGGTTGATTTTGAGAAGTTTGATGGGAAAGAAAATTTTTCCATGTGGAAAGTTCAAGTTGAAGATCTTTTTGGTTCAAGCAGATCTGGATCAGAAGAAGCTTGTTCTGTGATTAGAGAATGTTTGGTGGATGCGACACTCTATTCGGTATTAGAGGAGAGGAGGACCTCGAAAGGTTTGTGATCGAAGTTGCACACCATATATATGGAAAAAAATATGTGCAACAAGCTGATATTAAAGAAGAGACTATGTAGCCTTCGGATGCAGGAAGGTGGAGATGTCTTGGGTCACATCCAAAAATTTGACCAGATGTGCAATGATTTGCTGAACATCGGGGTGAAGATAGAGGAGGAAGATAAGTCATTGCTACTACTATGCTCACTGCCCCCTTCCTATGATCTATTGGTGACGTCACTGCTCTACGGCAAGGAGACCTTGGAGTATGAAGACATGATCTTGGTGTTGCAGTCCAATGAACAGCGAGAGAAGTTGACTAAGGAAGGTGCTCTCCAGGAGGGCTTGGCTGTGGGGGAGAGATCTAGAAGAGGAAGGGAAAGAGGCAAGTCAAGGGGACGATCAAAGTCTCGGAAAAGTAGGAGTAAGAAGGATGTCAGGTGCTACAAATGCAACGAGATTGGGCACTTCAAATGAGATTGCCCGCAGTGAAAGAATAAGAAGGAAGATAAGGGAGGATCTGATGCGCTGAGTACGATGGCTGATAGTGAGGTGGAGGATGACCTCTTGGTAGTATCAAATGGTCACAGACAAAACACAGGTGTATGGACCCTGGATTTAGCCTGTTCACATCACTACACCCCAAACTGATCTTGGTTCGCTACATACATCAGGACAGATGAATGGAGCATGACACTTGGAGATGATCACCCATGTTGAGTTGCTGGTATTGAGAGTATTTGGGTGAGGATATTTGATGGGATGGTGTGGACTCTCACTAATGTGAAGCACGTCCCAGATCTAAAGAAGAATCTCGTGTCACTTGGTTACCTGAAGTAGAGTAGCTACAGCTTTAGTTGTCATGCCAGGAGTGGGGTGTTGAACATCTCAAATGGAGACATGGTAGTGATGAGAGGTAGGAGGATGGAGAACAACCTCTACAGGATGGAAGGACTTGTGGTGACTAGAGAATTTAATGCAGCAGCAGCAGCGTAAGATCAGCAAGGGACTCACTGATTGTGGCACTACCACCTAGGCCACATGGGGAGATCGTGGGATGAAGGAGCTGAGAAAGCACAGTCTGATTCTAGATCTGGATGGAGGTATTTCAGAGGTATGTGAGCCATGCCAGATGGGAAAGCAGAGAAGAGTGTAGTTTACCAGCAGTTCGGTTCGCAGTGCAGTCTCACTGGAACTAGTTCATACTGATATATGGAGATCGGCCTCGATTTCAGCCAAAAATGGGGTAAGATACTTCTTAACCTTTATAGATGATTTCTCAAGAAAGGTATGGGTCTACTTCATGAAGGAGAAATCAGAAGTCTTCACCAAATTCAAAGTATGGAAAACTGAGGTGGAGAAGGAGACAGGTCGGAGCTTGAAGTGTCTGCGGTCCGACAATGGAAGAGAGTACACCGGCAAGGAGTTTCTAATTTTTTGTGAGGAGTGTGGTATCAAAAGGCACTTCTCGGTGAGAGGGACTCCTCAGCAAAATGGGGTGGCCAAGAGGATGAACAGAACCCTTATGGAAAAGGCACGGTGCATGAGGCTGGAGGCAGGGCTTCTTAAGGTGTTCTGGATTGATACAGTAGATGCAGCCTGTTATTTGGTGAATCGGTCACCTCACACTAAGTTAGATAGTGGTATTCCAGAGGAAAAATGGTTTGGAAGGAAGATTGGGTTGAGCCATCTAAGGGTGTTTGGGTGCACGGTATTTGTGCACATTGGTGCTGGTGAGCGGAGCAAATTGGACGCCAGGTCATGGAAGATAGTGTTCTTGGGATATTCATGAGGAGTTAAAGGATACTAGCTGTGGGATCCCTTAGAGAAGAATATTGTCATTAGTAGGAATGTTACCTTTGATGAAAATTCAGTTCTCCAAAAGCAAGATGGCATGGAGGAGCAGCAGGAGCAGTAGGAGGTCCAAAAGGACAATGCTGGACAACTAACTTCTTATTCTATTTTGTCACTTGCAGGTGCATCGAGAGAACTTGGTATTCAGATGAAGCACTCCCCAAAGGTGTCTCCATAGGTGGAGAGAGCTCAAATGGATAAAAGAAGCCAGAGGGCCCGACAGGAGCAAACTGGACTTAGGACGGATATCGGGTTGCACTGCACATGCCCAAAAGAAACATCAAGCAACCAGAACAATACGTCTTCGAAGAATCGGTGTCATATGCCCTGGTGATAATGAATGGGGACCCCTACACCTATGAAGAGGCTATGGAGAGCCAGGATAAAGAGAGGTGGGTCCAAGCAATGTTGGAGGAGATGCAGTCTCTCCACAAGAACAAGACGTGGCGATTGGTGCAGTAGCCACAAAGAAAGAAATCCATTGGTTGCAAGTGGGTTTACCAATACAAAGAGGGACCTTTGGAGCAGGGAGGTATCAGGTACAAGGAGAGGCTAGTGGCCAAGGGATACTACCAGAAGGAAGGCATTGACTTCAATGAGGTTTTCTCTGCCATCGTCAGGTATACTTCCATCAAGGTGCTGCTGAGCATCGTTTCCGCTCAGGATTTGGTGCTGGAGTAGATAGATGTCAAGATAGTATTCCTTCATGGGCATTTGGAGGAGAGCATCTACATGGAGCAACCACTTAGGTTTCGAGAGCCAGGAGTAGAAGAAAAAATCTGTTTATTGCAGAAATCACGATACAGACTGAAGCAGTCGTCGAGGCAATGGTACAAGTAGTTTGATTCTTATGTGAGGAGCATCAGGCTTTCTAGGTACAAGTATGACTCTTGTATTTATATTAAATCTTTGGAGGATAGGTTTAGAGTGTTTCTACTATTGTATGTGGATGATATGCTTATAGCATGCAAGAGTAGGAAAGTTGTGTAGGAATTGAAGGTAGCCTTATCTCGAGAGTTTAAGATGAAGGATTTGGGGCATGTGAAGAAGATCTTAGGCATGAAAATCTTCAGAGATCAAGCCAAGAGGATGCTGCATTTATCTCTAGAAGGTTACATCAGGAAGGTCTTGGAGAGGTTTGGGATGAATGATGCAAAACCGACGGAGCTGCCACTCGTCGGGCACATTAGACTCTCGAAGACGATAACACCACAGACTGAGATGGAGGCTCAGAAGATGGAGAGAGTGCTATATGCCTCTGGTGTGGGGAGTCTTATGTACGCAATAGTGTGTTGTAGGCCGGATATCGCCCATGCAGTGAGCCATGTCAGCAAGTTCATGGCACAGCTTGATAGGGAGCACTAGTGAGCACTAAAGGTGATCTTCAGGTACTTGGTGGGTACTATTGGAGTTGGCATTTGTTACGGACAGCGAGAAGGTGCTGAGGGACTCTCCAACACATCCAAAGAGGCTCAGGGGCAGATAGGAGGGTTTGTGGATGCGGATTTCGATGGAGATGTGGACACCCGATGGTTGATAATAGGTTTTGTATTTAGCCTATTTAGAGGTCCCGTTTCATGGAGATCGTGCTTGCAGCCCATCACGGCCTTATCCATGACTGAGGCAGAATACATTGGTGTTACGGAGGCAGCGAAGGAGGCCCTATGGCTGAAGACTTTGGCATTGGAGATGGGCCTTGCACAGGAGGCTATCAGGGTGTACTGCGACAGTCAGGTGCATTGTTGCTTGCACAGAACTCTGTCTACCATTTTACGATAAAGCAAATCAATATCAGGTATCATCGGATCAAAGAGCTTATGGAAGAAGGTGAGGTGGAGCTGGTGAAGGTCCACACCAAGGAGAATCCAGCGGATGCACTGATGAAGGTACTTCCATGGGACAGCATTCGAAAATGTGTGATATTGATATACTTGAGGAATAGAACGGAGTTGGTTGAGGCCTTGGGGCACCAAGGTAGAGATTATTGGGCCTTATGTGTTACTCCCAAGGCTCAAAGGACCAAGGCTAAGGCCAAGGTCCAAAGTTCATGAGGTGGTCATGGGGTTTCTAGGGCTAGTTTGGGCCCTAGGACGAAAGGCTGTCAGCCTTTCGAGTCTTGAGGTTCAGAGATTTTGGGCCTTGAGGGGCTAACTTATATTTGGACTAGGATTGAGTCCAAGATTATGAGATTGGGTCAAGTCATGGGTGTACATAGGCTTGGGTGAGAATAATCTTGTATTGAGTTAGTCAGAGGAGTTATTGGGTTGGGTCACATTGACTTTGTATATAAACATACATTGTATTTGGACTTGATGAATCGAAAAGAATACAAAATCATTTTTTTCCTAACTTTTTCTCTCTTCTTTTCTCTCTCTCTGGTCCTCTCCATATCCTAGAAGCAAGAAACCTAAGATTTCTTGGCCGCCACCCCAAAAAGGAAAAAAAAAAGAGGTGCTAAAAACTAGTGCCCCCCCTTTTGCATGCCCCCTATTTATGCGCCCCCTCTTAGCCACCCAAGAGGAGGCTTCATCAAGAGTACTTCTAGATCTCAAAAGGTGAATTTCAGATTTGATAGAGAAGGGGTTCAAATCACAGTAAGAAATCCTACTGACAGGATTTACAAGGCTGCTGAAATCCTGAAGGCTGTTTTTGTTTTGCTTGGTTGCTGGCCTTCAAGTACCTCCACAACCTGATCCTTGCTATTTTCTGATGTCCACAATCTGGAGAAGCTACTCCAACATTTAATGATGAGATGAATTGATGCATATATGATGCACCATTTCATCATCCTGACATAAGGTTGTCCTAGCATAACGGGGTTATGCTGCAAGGTTGTCTTAAGATGATGAAAGTC
This sequence comes from Elaeis guineensis, assembly GCF_000442705.2. Taxonomy (NCBI): domain Eukaryota; kingdom Viridiplantae; phylum Streptophyta; class Magnoliopsida; order Arecales; family Arecaceae; genus Elaeis; species Elaeis guineensis. The sequence goes on along the minus strand of NC_026006.2, from coordinate 26,007,954 downwards.
TATATGTTACACTTGTACATATAGAATATTTTAATACTAATATATATTAGTATAAATTAGCATTATATAGTTAAAATATGCATGAGACTAATAAAGTCCTCATTAAAAATTATATTAAGTGGTAGTGATTAGCAACAACGGATTAACCAATCTTGATCAATTGATTGATGGGTGTCTAGAAAAATGCTAAAGGTGGTTCTTTAATTGATTTCGTTGTCTAACTTGGTCAATTTATTGGTGTTTAAGGAAAGCAACGGGGGACCCCCACCTTACTTACCTGGCCAATTTGATTAAGCGAACTTGATATTGAAAAATCCTATTGTTGAAAATACTACTAGAGGCCTTCCTTCATGCTAGGTTAATGTTACATCATGAACTATGGCTAGCTTATCGTGTTATCATAAATCTTGTCATAAAGATTGATATAACATAATCCTAGTGCATAAAAGATGCTTATGGCAATTTTAGATGTACTGCTTTGTTGTGTTCCCACAAGGACAATTATATTCAAATTTGATCGTATTGAAATGAAGGGTCTTACTTAACTAAAATATTATGGTTTGTTGTATTACCACAAGGCTAATAATATTTTAATGGCCAAGATATGATATTGAAAATTGCATGAGATATAATTAGAAAGAGTTTTCTACCTATGAACTCATACAGATTTGTTATGTTAACACAAGATTATTATGAAGAATTAGGATCTCAATCTTATTATGATAAATATGCAATATATATCTCCTTCATCATAGTAGAGGGTTATGATGTTTGACAAAATAGTGAAAGGCACAATTAAATCTAAAGATCTAATTTAATTGTGTAAGTCAATATAAGTTGTTTGCTTTTGTAATGTTCTTTATTCAATGTAGATTAAATTCTACAAATGGCATCTTCACTATCATTGAGAGAAATTTTAGATTTTAACAAGTTGATCGGTCCCAATTATATGGACTGGTTGAGGAATTTAAAAATTGTACTCACTCAGGAGAAGCTCTCCAATATTCTTGATGTCCCCGAACCACAAGAGGTTGGAGATGATGCCACAGAGGAGGTATCCACATACAGGATGTAGAAGAATGATAGTTTAACTATTAAGTACATCATACTAGCCTCAATGAGTAATGAATTACAGAGGCAGCATGAGAGCATGGATATTTAATCCATACTCCTCAATCTTAAAGAGTTATATGAAGAACAGAGTAGGGCTGCTAGATATGAAATATCCAATCCATTATTCTGTACTAGAATAACTGAGGGGTCATCCGTACAAGATCATATTCTGAAGGTCATTGATCTGATCACCAGATTGGGTTAATTAGGTTTTGTGATGGATAGAGAATTAAGTCAGAATTTGATCCTGCAATCTCTCCCCGAGTTATTCGCTTAGTTTGTCATAAATTATTATATGAACAAACTGAATACCTCCTTGCTTGAGCTGTTGAATATGCTCAAGACAGCTGAGAGCCATATGAAGAAAGAAAAAGCACCAATTCTTCTTGTGGGTAAAACTTCTAAGAAGAAGTCAGGCTTTAAGGATTCTAAGAAAGCATTGAACTCTAAGGGTAACAAGATGAAGAAGAAGGGAAAGAAAGTCTCCGGATAGGGTACCTGTTTTCACTGCAGCAAGGCAGGACACTAGAAAAGGAATTACAAATTATATCTTACAACTGTAAAGGCTGGTGCAAGCGATGCACCAAAAGGTATATATGAGATGCATACAATTTTGTCATTGAGTTCTTTCAATTCAGACTCTTAAGTATTGGATACCGCCTGTGATTCTCATATATGCAAATCATTGTAGGGGTTGCAGAACATTAGAGTACTGACGAAGGGTGACTTCGAACTTTATGACGCTAGAGGAGAGTCCATTCAAGTAGAGGCTGTAGGGATATATATGTTGGAGTTACTTTGTAGGAAGATCTTAGAGCTAGAAAATTATTATTATATGCCTAAGATCATTAGAAATATTATTTCTGTATTGTTGTTATTGCAATGAGATTATAAAATTAATGGAAAGAGTAATAGTTGCTCCATTTCTTTTTCTAATGAAATTCTTTGTCATGGCATTATTAATAATGGTCTTTTGATTCCATCTAATGATAATATTTTTCATATTGATAAAAGCAAAAAGTGAAAGAGAGATAAATAATACTTTACTTTGGCATTGTTGACTTAGTCATATAAGTGAGATAAGGATTAACAAGTTATACATAGAAGAGTTCTTTGATCCTCATGATTATGAATCATTAGGAACTTGTGAATTTTGTCTTATGGGAAAAATGTCTAAGACTCCATTTAGTGGACATGGAGAAAGGACAAGTGAGTTATTAGGACTTATATATACTGATGCATATGGTCCTATGACAACAGAAGCTAGAAGAGGATACTTTTATTTTATAATGTTCGATAATTTATCTAAGTTTGGATATGTGTATCTTATGAAATACAAATCTAAAACCTTTGATAAATTTAAAGAGTATCAAAGTATGATTGAGAAACAAACTGGAATAAATATTAAAATCCTTCGATCCAATTGAGGAGGGGAATATTTATCCAATGAGTTTCTACATCATCTTAAAAAAAATAAAATTCTCTCAAAGTGGACCCTTCCTTATACACCACGGCTAAATAGTGTAGCAGAAAGAAGAAATCGTACTTTATTAGATATGGTGTGGTCCATGATGTACCTTACAGACTTGTCTGTTTTCTTCTGAGGATATACCCTAAAAACTACTGTCTATATCCTGAACAGAGTACCTTCAAAATCTATACCAAACACTCTATATGAGATATGGAGAGGAAAGAAACCTAATCTTAAGTATTTTAAGGTATGGGGTTGTCCAGCCTATGTTAAAAGAAATTTTGGACATAAGCTGAGTGCTAGGGCAGAAAAATGCTTATTTGTAGATTATCTTAAAGAGAGTATAGGATACCTCTTTTACCACCTTACTGAATAAAAGGTGTTTGTCAATAAACATGTTACTTTAATAGAAAAAGTGTTTATCCTAGAAAGAGGTAGTGGGAAGAAAATTGAACTTGGAGAAGTTCAAGATCTACAAATGCAAGCACAAGATGATCCTCAACCAGAAATACCCATCAATGAAGTATAGCCATAAAATACACCTCCTCTCCAAAGATCGGATAGAGTACGAAATGCACCTATAAGGTATGGGTTCGTTATTAAAAATAATGAAGCCCACATCATTGAGAATGATGAACCTTTGATCTATATGGAAGCCATCATGAGTAGGGACTCAGACAAATGGCTAGAGACTATGAAATCCAAAATAGACTCCATGTACTCTAATCAAATATGGACTTTGGTTGATGCACCAGAGGGTGTGACCCCTATTGGATGGAAATGGATCTACAAGAAAAAGATTGGAGCAGATAGCCAAGCTGAAACCTATAAAGCCAGACTGGTTGCTAAAGTTTCAGACAAAAATAGGGTATTGATTATAATGAAACATTTTCACCTGTTGTCATGCTTAAATCTATACGGATTATGCTTGCAATAGCAGCATACCATGATTATGAAATTTGACAAATAGATGTAAAGACCACCTTTCTTAATGGTTATCTTGAGAAAGAGGTTTACATGTCTCAGCCAGAAGGATTTATCTCAAAAGAGAGAGCAAATCAGGTATGCAGGCTTGAGAAATCCATTTATAGATTAAAGTGGGCCTCGAGGAGTTGGAACATCCGCTTTGATGTTACAATCAAAGAGTTTGGCTTTATCAAAAATATGGATCAACCTTGTGCATACAAGAAGACTAATGGGAGTGCCATTGTCTTCTTAATTTTATATGTGGATGACATACTTCTCATTGAAAATGATATCCCAATATTACAATCGGTCAAGACATAGCTATCACGTAAGTTTTCTATAAAGAATTTGGATGAAACATCCTATATACTAGGTATAAAGATCTTTAGAAATAGATCTAAGAGGATGTTAGGCTTGTCCTAAATCAAGTACATAGACTTAGTACCAAAGAGGTTTAGCATGGATGGGAGTAAAAGAAGTTACTTACCCATGAGTCAAGACATACATCTCTCTAAAAAGATATCTCCTAAAACACTGAAAGAGAGAAATAGAATGAGTTCTATTCCTTATGCTTCGGTAGTAGGGTCAATCATATATGCTATGCTATATACCAGGTCTGATGTTGCATATGCCTTAGGCATAGTTAATAGATTTCAGGCTGATCTAGGAGAGGATCATTAGAAAGCAGTGAAAAATATTTTTAAGTACTTGAGAAAAACTAAGGATATTTTTCTCGTATATGGAGGATCTGATCTAAAACTAGAAGGCTATTCTGACTCTAGTTTCCAATCAGACCCTGAAGATAGCAAGTCCACTTCAGAGTATGTTTTTACTCTTAATGGTAGAGCAATTAGTTGGAAAAGTTCCAAGCAGCAGATTGTAGCTAACTCAACTACTGAGGCAGAATACATAGCTCCAAGTGAAGCCACCAAAGAAGTTGTCTAGATGAAGAAGTTCATCACTAAGTTGGATTTGATTTCTGAGATTGAGAATCCAGTACCACTTTATTATGATAATACTGGAGCAGTTGCTCGAGCAAAGGAACTAAGATCTCATCATAAATCCAAGCACATTCTAAGGTGCTTCCATCTCGTTCGTGAAATAATCAAAAGACAAGATGTTGTCATTGAACAAATAGAAACAAAGAACAATGTAGCAAACCCGTTCACTAAGGCACTACCACAACAGCAGTTTGATCACCACCTTGATTGTATGGGAATAAAATATAAGAGCAATTGACTTTAGTGCAAGTGGGAGATTAAAAGGAATATGCCCTACAAACCAATCGAAATTTATATTTTGATGGGTTTTTTTTTGTAATCTTCTAGACTCATGTATTGATATTCTATAAATGAAAGGTATTTTTTATCTTATGCTGCATTTTACTTTTGTAATGATTATGATGAACTCCATAAATTAGGATAATAGATTTAGGGTTATGATAAAATCATACCTATGAGATCTAAAATCCTAAAAACTTTAATTTAGAATATTCTTAGTCATTGGAAAATTGAGTAGGAGATCAATATTTCAAATGGACTAGCACTTCCTATGTATGCTCGATGGAGAGGGTGGCTGATCTCATAAGCCACTTGTGTGAGACACTAATACAAAAAAATGGATGCTCATTAGAGAATGAGTTCACTGAATTGATCCGACTTAAGAAACATTTTATAGAATTTACTTACCCATCAAAAGATGTTTTCTTATAGTAGTAGTTGTGCACGTGATCCTTTGACCTGAGACTATCATAGAACCTTGTATACATGAATCCGTATTTTGGTTCATACTCATTCATGACTTAGTCATGTACGGAGTATTCTGGATATGGTAGAATATGTATGAAGGTTGTGAGTAGGTCAACATGGAATCGGTCACTCCTGATAAGAAGAGATTCCTATTTGCTCTAATCGATTGATGATTCAGGAAGCTTTTGATCAAAGTAGAATGAAAACTAGAAATATTTTTAATATTTCATTAATTGAATCATCATTTAAAATCAAGAGAAATATGAATATGATATTGGATTTGATATTATTTCATATCCAGAGTCATATTCGGGGTGCAGAGAGATCACAGGATCGAATTGCACAGTAACTTTCCACTGAAGGATATTTTTGATATTTTTATCAAAATTTTATATCTTTCAGGTAGACATGACATGTTGCTAGATGTCAATCTTGTCTTGTGGGTTTGATCAAATTAAAGAGTTTAATTTGATTGCCAATTAGAAAGAGTTCTAATTACTGAAATTGGTTAGCTCGATTGGATCTGGATCAGTTAGATTAAATTCTAATCAAATCAGATTGACTTATACTTAGATCCACTGTTAGCTAGATGTGAAACCCAATGGGTCATATATAAAAAAATTGATCAAGGGTCTAATTGGATTAGATCATATTTGCAAAATAGACATGCTAGCACATGTTACAATTTCTAGCTCCTTATTCTGAATCGGATTCAAAATTGTTAAGTCTAAATTAATTCAAATCAATTTTGGGTTTGAGTTGGGTCAGGCCTCGGCTACATGTACCAGGATTTTGATGCCATTTTACCAGGTGCCCATGTATCAAGAATTTTTCTTGTGCGTGGGGTGCAGGTTTTGAGTGCAGGACCTGAATTGGCGTCCCATGAGATGTGACGCCCCTTCTTCAAGCTTATCCAATGTTCCACGATGAGAAAAAAATTTTTCAATGATTCTTGAGTTAATTTTGAGCACAAAGAATCCTTCTGAGGCTAAAACACCTTCTGGTTTAATCATGAAAATTGGTTGAAGTTTGAAATTCTGCCAATTTGATCCATGCATCTAACCAAGAGGCCAACTTGTGAAAGACTCTAATCCAAGTGTCACGCCACATTTTGATTTCAAATTTTTTCCAAGTCATCAGCAAGTTAGTACCTTCATCTTGGTCCATTAGATGGCCAAAATTCACTAATGGATGGTTGAAAAAAAATATGCCATGGGAAGCTGTGCGACGCATTAGAGAATCGTCAAGAAAAAAAATATTTCAAAGAGTTTTTCTGTGTGAAGCATCTCTCAAATTTTTTATCCATAATTGCCATGTGTCATGAGGTTCTTGATGGGTGTGGAAAATTGGCTGGGGGTGTGAAAAATTTTTTGAGTCATGAGATGGCATGTGGAGGGGGGCACGAATCATTCCCGAAGGCAACCTATATCGCTAAGTATTAAAAGGTGGTGTGCCGAGGGATTTGATTCGTTCAGATTTCCAATTCTTTCTTGCTTTCTAATATCCTCTCTCTATTGTCCAATTAGTCTCTTCCTTCTCTTGTTAGGATAAGTCTAAAAATAGTAAGGACAAGTCCGATTTTAGGACAAGAGCCTAGGAAGAGAATTAAGAAAGACAAGTAGAGAAGAAAGGTAGGGATAAGAAGGCTAGGAGGAGAGGAAGAAGGTCTTGAGGTCCTGGTGCCCAAGAAAATTCTCAAAGTGAGAATTTTGGAGGAGGAATTGACCCAAGGAGTTGGTATCCTGGTCATAGTCTTGTGTGGATCACCGTTGGAGGGTGAATACTTGGGCGCCTGGTGGAGGTTCTGTCAGAAATTGAATTAAGCGCTGCAGGTATTCTTCTATAGCTTGAATTTAATTTTGAATATATGTTATCTATTATTGTTAATCATCAAGGAGATGCTGGTTTATGGGTTTAATATTTAGGATATCTTATTTTAAATTTTTGAAATCTATTATGCTTCTGTGGTGCATGCCCATCCTGAAACCTTACACTTAGGACTATATTTAATCGACAAAAATAGATTTGTCTTTTAGTCATTAAAATATGTTCGTGACTAAATGATATACTGTTAATAGGATGATAGCAATATCAAGTATTGGTCATTGTGTGCCATATGGGTTGGTTGTCCTCTTAACCAAAGAGTGTGGAGACATTGGTATGGCATGTAGGTGGAATATAGATGTACATTCGTACCGAATGTGACTATTTACCGAGCACTCTACTGTCAAGAGTAACTCATGAAGGGTATGGGTATAAGTGTTCCTTCGACCTGAGATTACCATGGTGACTTGTAAACAACTCATTGTACTTTAGTATTGGACCATCTGAATTTTTAATTCAATGACGAAAGGTTACCAGGTGTAGTTAAGTACTTATCAAATCGATGAATGAGTCAAGATGAAATTGACCTCTCTGAATAAGTAGGAGTTATGTATCAGTGTATTTCAATTTAGTAAAATCTTGGTCAGGATAATCCATGTGATAGATTTGAAAGATTGAAATACAATGTGGTCGACTATATTAGGGTTGACAGTTAAACCCTAGGTCACCTTGAGCATTTTTGTTAAAGGGATGAATTATACAGTAACCATAAGCTAGTAAATTTTAGAATGTTGCTTTGCAATCTTTTGACCTATCCAGATGTTGGGTATCATTGCTAGATGGTTACATCAATTAGTGTAGAAAGTTGTTCCTATACTACCGGCTTAGGTTTGAACTTATGAAATCACACATATTAGAAGATTTGGTCAGATTAAATAGTTGAAGAGTCCAATTGGATTGTCTCTGGTGAAGAGTCCCACTAGAACTGGGATTCTACAGGAGAGTTCTACTGGACTAGGACTCTGCTATTAATAAAGGATTTATTAGCAATTGACTCAATTTGATTGCTAAGTACTCAATTTGATTGAGCAAAGAGCTTTGGATCTAGTCTAATTGAATTGGATTCAGTTTGACTTAGACTGGGTGTCTAATCGTAAAGAAAATTTGTTCCTGATTTGATCAGGACTTGGGCTCAACTAATTCCTAATTAGGCTAGGAATTTATTGAGATGATTGAGTTTCTAATTAGATTAGGTTCATTCCTCTCATTGAGTTCAAATCAGATTTGATTTGGTTTAGAATCATATTAGATTTGATTTGAGTTCAATCCAGTCAACAGGGACTCTATCCTTCTCCCTTGTGCCACCCTGGATGCATGCCTCTCTTCTCAATGCCAAAAGGATTTTGTTGTGTCAATTTTGGGCATGAGGAGAGAGGGCATAGATAGGATGGGCGGCATTCATGATGAGTCATAGTCTTTATCTCTTATCTAATTTGAATGTGATCTAAATTAGAGATAAAAAGATAAGAAGGAAAGACATTCGTTATGTTTGAAAAGAAGGGTGGCGCAAAAAGATTTTTTCCTTGAATCTTTGAAGAGTTTGTTGGCATGAGAAAGATCATATTTCTTTCTCATGCCTATTGGAAAATGTATCTCAAAATCAATCGTCAGCCTGTTGATGATTGTGCTCATCTTATAAATTATATATAAATTTTTATTAATAAAAATTATTTAATATTTTTATTATAAATTGTCCATCTTTGAACTCTTGTGTTGTAATGAAGTCCTTAGGACTAGAAGTAATTAACAAAAGAGGATTTATCGTTAAGTCCTTAAAAGTGTTCCGACCAAATGATATGCTATTAATAGGATGATAGAAATATCGAGTATAGATCATTGAACGCTATATGAGTTAGTTGTCCTCTTAACCAAGGAGTGTCGAGATACTGTTATGACTAGCAGATGGAATATAAGAGTATATTCGCATCGAACGTGACCATTTGCCGAAAACTCTGCTGCCAAGAGTAGCTCATGAAGGGTATGGGTATAAATGTCCCTCAGACCTGAGACTACCATGGTGACTTGTAAGCAACTCACTATTCTTTAGTACCAGACCATCTGAATTTCTAACTTAGTGATGGAAGGATACTGGGTGCAGTCAAGTACTTATTAAGTTGGTGTGTGAGTCAAGATGGAATTGATCCCTCTGAATAAGTAGGAGATATGCATTAGTGTATTTCAATTTAGTAAAACTTTGGCCAGGGTAATCCATGAAATGAATTTGAAAGGTTGAAATATAATGTAGTCGACTTAATTAGAGTTGACAGTTAAACCCTAGGTCACCTTAAGCATTAAAGTTAAAGGGATGAATTATACGGTAACCATATGCCAGTAGGTTCTAGAATGTTGCTTTGCAATACTTTGACCTATCCTGTCGTCGGGTCACCATTAATAGATGGTTACATCGATATATATAGAAAGTTGTTCCTATGCTACTAGTTTAGATTTGAACCTATGAGGTCACACGTATTAGAAGATTTAGCCAGATTTGATGGCTGAAGAGTCCAATTGGATTGTGACTCTGATGAGTCCCATTGGGACTCCTACTTTAGAGGAGAGTCCCACTAGGATTGAAACTCTATTATTAATAGAGAATTAATAAGTAATTAAATTATTAATTGACTCAATTTGATTGAATAAAGAGCTTTGGATTAAGTCTAATTGAATTAGATTCAATTTGACTTAGATTGGGTTTGATATGATTAATCCTGATTACAAGAAAATTTTGATCCTGATTCAATCAACTTGGATATTTGGATTTCTAATTGGATTAGGTTTATGCCCACATCTCCTAATTGGACTCCCTTGTCAACTTGGACTCTATCCTTATCTTCTTGCACCACACTTGGTCTCATGCCCACATCTCCATGCCAAATTGGATTTGGCTTGACCTTTTTGATGTCAAAGTAGTTGACATAATAAAGGTGGGTGGCAATGATTGATGAGTCATAATCTTATCTCCTGTCTAATTCGAATGCGATCCGAATTAGAGATAAGATGCAAACTAGAAAAATAATTTTTCATACATGAAAGATTGTTGGCACCTTTATGATTTCTTTCCTATTTTTCTTGGAGAGTCCTTTGGCGTGAGAGACTCCAGAATTATTCTCCATGCCATGGTGATTTTTCTAAAATTTTTTAGGATGCCAAAAGTGGTTTTGGTGTGGACTCTTGGCGCCCTTCCCTTGGTGAAACCCTAATTCCTAGTCTATAAAAGGGTGGTCCTCCTCTTTGGCATCATGTTTCTCTTCTCCCTTGCTAGTGTTTTTATTTCTAGAGTCTCTCCTCCTCTTCTTCTCTTCCTCCTCCAGATCCCTTCCTGCTTTGGAGTGTCCAAGTTGCTTGAAGAAGAAGGAAGAGATCAGTTATCAAAGTTGCTTGCATGCTAGCACCTTCAGGCACCTGATCTGCACCAGTCTTTGCATAGATTTTTTGTAGAGGCCAGATGATTTTATATGATTGCGAGTGACCTGAGGAACATCTTCTCCAACCATTAGACCAGAGAAGATCAATATCAAATTGGTTTGGTAAAAATTTCTATCTTATCTTGATCGTAATGTTGATCTAATAGTTAGATCTAGGATTTTAGCATCAATGAGATCGATGTAGGTTTTTATTTTCAGATTTAAAATACATATATTTCATATCATAGATCATGATGTGATAGTCTAAGATTAGATCTTGTGCATGTGATTAGGATTAAATTATTTAATATTTTATTTTTGCTGTATAAAAATTTTAAAATAGCACTACTGTATATTTCCTTTAAATGGTATCGGAGCCAGATTATTTTGATATGAATTATTATGACTTTAGATTTGATTTTTTAATGTTGGATCTAATTATTTATGATTTAGATTAGATTTAAATAAGTTTATTTTTAGATCTGATTCTCATTTGTTTTGATTAGATGTTTCGAGTAGCAAAGTACTCGGATTGAGTAATCACCAGACCGTCCGATCATAGGAGCAAGTAGAGTTTCATGACCCTCTCTTCCCATAAACCTAAAGTTAGAATCAAAGAATTGATTGACCATATAGAGAAATTGATTAAGTCTAACCAAATGTTGAATTAAATTAATCAGAGTTTCTCTAATACAGTAGTTGTAGATGGTCAAGTCCATGTCTTTGATCAGACCAAAAGAACCTTGATTGTGGCTCAGTAGTTGAACCTAAATAATTAGGTTAGTCAAATCGAAACTAATTAACCAATTGATGTTTAAGGTAAGTTTGGCATTTTGACTGGTTGTTTTTAATTGGGAGCCGATTACCTCACCATTTCGATGGTGTCTAAGGCAAGCTTAGAAGACCCTCTCACCGATCTTACTTACCTGGTCAATTTGATGAATTAGATTTTAATTAGATTGCTAAGTGATTCAAGTTAGCCCTTACCATTAAGATTGATACTGATCTAAGTGCCAGTTCAATCAGCATGACTTAACCCAATTCAGTGACTTGGTTTAGTCAGTGGGAGAATTATGGTCTACTGATTGAACTCTTCTTCTCTTTTTTAAATTAATTAAATTTTTTAAATTATTAGATCCCTAAAATGAGCTAGTTATGCTGATAACTAGATATAGCTTCCCATTAAGGTAAATAGTAATGGGTCCATTATTTCTGATTGACATTGCAGGCGCCATCCATCTGGTGTTCACTCTGAATAATAGAATTATCATTCATCATATGATGACTCTTTGAACTATCTAATGATGGTTGGGTTGATCGAGCCATCCTCAGGTCTGATCACTCATTAGGTAGAATCACTGAGTAGATTCATATTAATAGTTTGACCTAACTGAAACTTTCAGTGGAGGCCCATCACCTACTGAAATGAAGTCTAAGGCTAAATTAATTACTAAAAGTTGTTTGAAGAAATAATTGGTTGAAAACCTACCCATAGGTACATATGGGTTGATCGAGCCATCCTCGAGCCTATATGCAGTCCGTGTGGATTCTAGTACCCGCTAAGGAATTAAGGTAATTTTTCGAATTGGAAGTAGAGGTTATCAATTCATATAAAATAGTGGGAGGACCTTTAGACTAAAGTCCATATCTTTAGGATTAATAAATTCATATACTAATTAGATTTTAGTTTTTCCTTGTATGTGAAGATATGGCCTCAAACTTGTCGCTCCGATCACTATTAGATAGTGAGAAGCTAATCAGACCGAATTTTGATAATTGGTATCGAAAGCTAAAGATTATCCTGGAACACAAGCAGATCCTATATGTGATTACAGATCTAGCACTTGAGGAGCCTGCTCCCAACGCTCGAGGTATGGTCTGAGATACTTATTTGGAGTAGCTCAATGACCACACTATAGTTTGTTGTATTATGTGGGCCTCCATGAATGATGAGTTCAGTCGAAAATTTAAAGACGCTCAGCCAAAGTTGATGCTCCAAGTTTTGAGAGATTCCTTTGATACTCCTGATGATGTTGAGCAGCACAAGACTAGTTGCTATTTTCAATGCCTGAATGAGGGAGGGTGTATCTGTTATCGATCATGTATTGTACATGATCGAACAGATTGAAAATCTAAGCAAACTTGGCATTTTCTTGCATAAACAGCTAGAGAAGGATGCGATCCTAAACTCACTGTCCAAGTTTTACCTACCGTTCCTCAGTCATTTTAGAATGACGAAGCCTGTAGTCAACTACCACAGTCTGTTGAGGTTTCTACAGACTTTTAAGAAAGATCACCAGCTCTACAAGGAGATGGAGAATTTAGTGAAAGGATCTTCTTCGGGTAGTCATCGTCCCTTTAAGAAAGAAAAAAAGAATAAGAATAAGAAGGTGCTAGGTACTAGGAGTCAGTCCCAGAAATCCAAGTTCAAGGCTGATCAAAGTCAGGCAGAGTGCTTTTTTTGCAAAATACAGGATTACTAGAAGATGAACTATCCTCAGTATATCACTTCCCTTGACCCGAATAGACCAAAGTAGAAGAAGCAATCAGTTGCTGGACAAAGTACTTATGTGATAATACCTTGTAACTTCTCTCTTTTTGATACAATGACTTGGGTATTGGATACCGGTAGCCCATTCATATTTGCAATTCGTTGCAGGGTCTTCAGGTCAGTAGGAGATTTGGAGATGGTGAGAGATTCTTGAATGTTGGAGATGGAAGATCAGTTCCTGTTCTAACTTTAGGAATCATCATGCTTGTATTCGAGTCTCGTTATATTATTCTTGATGAGTGTCATTACTGTCCTAGTTTTTTTTTGAATGTTATTTCTGTAGGCTTTTTGGCCAAATCTAGTTATGAAATATCAATAAAAAAAAATTTTGCGATATTATTTTGAATGGTGTTATAATTTTGTGCGAACAATTGAACAATGAAATCTATATTATATCTAGACCTAATGTAATGTACATTTCTAATAAATATTTTAGAATAGATGATATCACAGATGCCTACCTTTGACATTATAAACTAGGTCATATCAACAAAAATAGGATGAATAGGTTAGCTCAAGAAGAGATTCTTGATAAAAATGATTATGAATCGTTACCTACCTATGAGTTTTGTTTACTTGAAAAAATGACCAAGTCATCTTTTATTGAAAAAAGTGGATGAGGCAGTGATGTGTTGGGTCTGATACATACTAACATATGTGGACCCATAAGCACATGTGCCAGAGGAGGGTATAGCTATTTTTATTACGTTCACAGATGACCTATTAGGTATGGGGTCTACTTGATAAAACATAAGTCCGAATCATTTGAAATGTTCAAACAGTTCTGCAATGAATCATTTGAAATCGTTTGAAATGTTTGAATCATTTAAAATCATTTGAAACTCTACTATTAATGAAGAATTAATTAGTAATTAAATTATTAATTGACTCAATTTGATTGAGTAAAGAGCTTTGGATCAAGTCTAATTGAATTAGATTCAGTTCGACTTAGATTGGGTTTGATATGATGAATCCGATTACAAGAAAATTTTGATCCTGATTCGATCAACATTTGGACTTGGCTAATTTCTAATTGGGTTAAGAATTTGATGAGATATTTGGATTCCTAATTGGATTAAGTTCATGCCCACATCTCCTAATTAGACTCCCTTGTCAACTTGGACTCTAACCTTATCTCCTTGCGCCATACTTGGACTCATGCCCACTTCTCCATGCCAAATTAGATTTGGCTTGACCTTTTTGGTGTCAAAATAGTTGACCCAATAAGGGTGGGCGATAATGATTGATGAGTGACAATCTTATCTCCTACCTAATTCGAATGCGATCTGAATTAGAGATAAGATGTAAATAAGGAAAGGGATTTTTTATACATGGAAGATTATTGGCACATTTATGATTTCTTTCCTATTTTTCTTGGAGAGTCCTTTAGCGTGAGAGACTCTAGAATTCTTCTCCATGCTATAGTGATTTTTCTGTAATATTTTGGGATGTCAAAAGTAGTTTTGGTGTGGACTCTTGGCGCCATTCCCTTGGTGAAACCCTAATTCCTAGTCTATAAAAGGGTGGTCCTCCTCTTTGGTATCATGCTTCTCTTTTCCCTTGCTAGTGTTTTCATTTCTAGAGCCTCTCCTCCTCTTCCTCTCTTCCTCCTCCAGATCTCTTCTTGCTTTAGAGCGTCCAAGTTGCTTGAAGAAGAAGAGATAAGTTTGTCAAAGTTCCTTGTAGGCTATCACCTTCAAACCCCTGATCTACACCAATCTTTGTGTGGATTTTTTATAGAGACCAGATGACTTCATGTGGCTGCGAGCGATCTAAAGAATACCTTCTCCCATTATTGGACCAGAAGAGATTAATATTAAATTGGTTTGGTAATGATTTCTATCTTATCTTGATCACAATGTTAGATCTAATAGTTAGATCTAGGATTTCAACATCGATGACATCAATGTGCATTTTTATTTTCAGATCTAAAGTGCATATTTTTCATATCATAGATCATGACGTGGTAGTCTAAGATTAGATCTTGTATATATGATTAGGATTAATTTGTTTAATATTTTATTTCTGCTGCATAAAAATTTTAAAATTGCATGCATCGCACTACTGCATATTTGTTTCAATGCCATCACCCATTTTCGAAATTTTTGGGACACCAAAATTGATTTTGGCATGGAGACTTTGGCGCCCCTCCTTTTGAGCCAAACCTTGATGCACATCTATAAAAGGGAGGGCTCTAATTGTTGATGCCATATTGTGCTCTTTACTGACTTTTATTTCTCTACCAGAGCCCTCTCCTCTCTTCCCTTCCTCTGCATATTCTTTCTCTCCTTTGGAGCATCCAAGAGTTCAAGAGAAGAAGAAGTCGATCAGCTTTTGAAGATTCTTGCGAGCTAGCACTCCCGATAAGCCTGATTTGCAACTGATCTTCATGTCGATGATTTGTAGAGGCCAGACACCTTTGAACGGCTGCGAGCAACCTCAAGGAGCATCTATCCACATGATAGACCCGCAAAGATTAGCAGACAATAGTTCGGTAATGGTTTCTGAATTTGTTAGATCAATTTTCATTAGATCTAAGTGTTAGATTTAATGTAGAGCATTGATATGATCTATGCTGATTTTTTTTTTCAGATCTTTATGTCATATTAGATATTGACATGGTAGTCTAGATTAGATTTTATACATATAAATTAGATTAAAGTGTTTAACCTCAGATGATCTACTATGAAAATTTTAAAATTACATGCATACTACTCTGCTCTACTTTTCTTTCAATTGGTATCAGAGCTTGGTTCCTTATGATATGATATTATATGCTTGTAGATCTGATTTTATATTATTTAGATTAGATCTAAATAAGTTTTAATTTTAGATCTGATTTTTTGATCAGTCCTGTGAAGGTAAGGGAACTTATTTCTCTTCGGATAACCAGGGTTGCATCTAAAAATTTTCTACAAATCTATATGAATAAGGATCAAATTCTTACTTGTATTGCAGTAGAATTGGGGATCAAATCTCTAAAATCTAGATTTAACCTTTGTGGAGGCTTGGAACTGCAGATCCTCTACTTCACATGCACGCTAGACAACACAGGAAAGTCGAATGACGTTTGATCAAAGCACCTTTGCAACCCAACCAAACGAGGGAGGAGAGCAACCAGGTGTGATGCCTCACACCAGCAAGGGACACCCAAGGGAGGGCCCATGGTAAGGAGGAGATGGGCAGCAAAGAGGGGTGATGCCAAGGAAGAAAGGGGATGCCCACTTCTCTCGTCTCTCTCTCTCTTTCTCTCTTCTTTCAATCTGATTTGTTTGCTATCTCTTGTATGCATTCATAGGTAAAGACCCTCTCTATTTATAGATGATTCCCATGACTCAATATAAGTATAGGACTCCTTATTCAAACTTGCTTTGAATGAGTCTAATACTCATGAAAGAAGGACTCCATGAGATAGAATTGCCATCATATATGGTGCCCACAATGCATCCATTCCCACACCCACATGGGATGCCCACAACCAGCACCATGCCAGGTGCTGGTCGGTCAAAGAGTGAGGAGAATCTCAGTGCAAATAGGACTCTAAAGATCTCATCTAAAAAAGATCTGATTCGAATCTAATTTGAAGCTGGATTGAAACAATTTCGAAAGGTTGTCAATCCTAAATTCTTTAGGACTTTTGTACCAAGTCTGACTTAAAATTTTGAACCCAATTAATTCTAATTAATTCAAATTTAATTTGAAATTAATCAGTACCTAAATTCAATCTCTCATAGATATTATAGATCATAAATCAGAAATTGTTCATCCCCAAGATTGAACCTGAACCTCATGCATATTGCTAGCTAGACATAGTCAACTCTTCAATCTAGTTTGATCTATAACTTAATTCTCAATTAAGTTAACATATATATTCAATCAGATCAAGTACTTCCAAATTAGATATATAAACATAGGCCAATACTTTTCTACCTTCTCTGACTTATGTGCGTGACTCCATAGGTTCAAACATTAAACAAGTAGCACAGGAACCGATTCCTACACTAATCAAGATACCATCTAGTAATGATTTTTGATGTCGATGTTGGAGCAACTTTCTCAAATTGTGGACATCAGAAAACAGCAAGGAACAGATCGTGGAGTTCCTTGAAGGCCAGCAACTAAGCAAAATAAAAACAACCTTCAAGATTTCAGTAGCCTTATAAATCTTATCGGTAGTATTTCTTTCTGCGATTTGAACCCCTTCTCCATCAAATCTGAAATTCACCTTTTGGGACTTGGAAGTACCCTTGATGAAGCCTGCAAAAAATAAAAGATGATGTATGGAACTCCTCTTGAGCAGCCAAGAGGGGGTGCACACAAAGGAAGACGTGCACAAGGACGGTGCGAGAAACCCTAGCACCTCCTTTCTTTCCTTTTTGGGGTGGGGGCCAAGAAACCCTAGGGTTTCTTGCTTCTAGGACATGGAGAAGACCAGAGAGAGGGAGGAAGAAAGAAAGAAAAGGTTAGAGAGAAAAGATTTTGGTATTCCTTCGATTCATGAAGTCAAAATACAATATATCTTTATATACAGGATCAATGTGAGCCAATCCAAAAACCTCTCCTGGCTAACTCAATATAAGATTGCATTTATCCAAACCCATGTACATCCATGACTTGATCCAATCTCATAATCTTGGACTCAATCTTAGCCTAAATATAAGTTAGCCTCTCAAGACCCAAAATCTCTGAACCTCAAGACTCGAAAAACTGACAGCCTTTCGTTCTAGGGCCCAAACTAGCCCTGGAAACCTCATGACCATCTCATGGACTTTGGACCTTGACCGTAGTCTTGGTCCTCTGAGCCTTAGGAGCACCACATAAGGCCCAACAATCTCCATCTTGGTGCCCAAAGGCCTTAACCAACTCCATCCTATCCATCAAGTACATCAGTATCATGCATTTTTGAAAGCTGTCCCGTGGAAGTACCTTCATCAATGCATTCGCTGGATTCTCCTTGGTGTGGACCTTCACCAGCTCCACCTCACCTTCTTCCACAAGTTCTCTGATCCGATGATACTTGATATCAATGTGCTTCATCCTCACATGATAGATAGAGTTCTGTGCAAGTAACAGTGCACTCTGATTGTCGTAGTGCACCTTGACGGCCTCTTATGTGAGGCCCACCTCTAATGCCAAGCCCTTCAACCATAGGGCCTCCTTCACTGCCTCCGTAACACCAATGTACTCCATCTCAGTCATAGATAAGGCCGTGATGGGCTGCAAGCACGATCTCTACAAAATAGGACCTCGAAACAGGCTAAATAAAAAACCTATCATTGACCGTTGGGTGTCCACATCTCCATCGAAGTTTGCATCCCCGAACCCTCCTATCAGCCCCCGAGCCTACTTGGATGTGTTGGAGAGTCTCTCAGCACCTTCTCGCTGTCCATAGTAGATGCCGACTCCAACAGTACCTGCCAAGTACTTGAAGATCTCCTTTAGTGCTCACCAGTGCTCCTTGTCAGGCTGTGTCATGAACCTGTTGACCTGGCTTACTGCATAGGCGATATCCGGCCTACAACACACATGGCATACATAAGGCTCTCCACACCAGAGGCATATGGCACTCTCTCCATCTCCTGAGCCTCCACCTCAGTCTGTGGCGACATTGCTTTCGAGAGTCTAAAGTGCCTGGCAAATGGTAGCTTCGTCGGTTTTGCTTCCTTTATCCCAAACCACTCCAAGACCTTCTTGATGTAACCTCCCTGAGATAAATATAGCACCCTCTTGGCTTGTTCTCTGAATATTTTCATGCCTAAGATCTTCCTCGCAGGTCCCAAATCCTCCATCTCAAACTCCCAAGATAAGGCTGCATTCAATTCCTGCATAACCTTCCTACTCTTGCATACTATAAGCATGTCATCTATATACAAGAATAGAAACACCCTAGACCCATCTTCCAAAGATTTAATAATACAAGAGTCATACTCGCATCTAGAAAGTTTGATGCTCCTCATATAAGAATCAAACCACTTGTACCATTGCCTTGGTGACTGCTTTAGCTCGTACAGTGATTTCTACAACAAACAGACTTTTCTTCTACTCTGGGCTCTCAAAACCCAGGTGGCCACTCCATGTAGATGCTCTCCTCTAGATGCTCATGGAAGAATGCTGTCTTGACATCCATCTACTCCAGCTCCAAGTCCTGAGCTGCTACGATGCTCAGCAACATCCTGATGAAAGTATGCCTGATGACAGGAGAGAAAATCTCACTGAAATCGATGCCTTCCTTCTGAGAGTATCTCTGGGCCACTAGCTTCACCTTGTACCTGATACCTTCCTACTCCAAAGGCCTCTCCTTGCTTTAGTAAACTCACTTGCAACCAATGGATTTCTTCCTTTGTGGCAATTGCACCAATCGTCATGTCTCGTTCTTATGGAGAGACTGTATCTCCTCGGACATTGATTGGATCCACCTCTCTCTATTCTGACTCTCCATAGTCTCTTCGTAGGTGTAGGGGTCCGCATTCGCTATCACTAAGGCATATGATACCATCCCTTCAAAGCCATATCGTTCTGGTTGCCTGACATTCCTTTTGGGCTTGTGCAGTGTAATCCCGATATCTGTCCTAAGTCTTGTTTGCTCCTGCTAGATCTCCTAGCTTCTTTCATCCATTCGAGCTCTCTCCACCTGTGGAGACACTTTTGGAGAGTGCTCCACCTAAATATCAAGTCCTTCTGATGTATTTGCAAGTGGCAAAATAGAATAGGATGTTAATTATCCAGCGCTGCCCTGCTGGACCTCCTACTGCTCCTCTATACTATCTCGCTTTTAGAGAACTGAATTTTCATCAAAGATGATATTTTTACTAATGACAACCTTCTTCTCCAAGGGATCCCATAGCTAGTATCCCTTAACTTCTTATGGATATCTCAAGAACACCATCTTCCATGACCTGGTGTCCAATTTGCACCGCTCACCAGCACCGATGTGCATAAATACCATGCACCCAAACACCCTTAGATGGCTCAGCCCAATCTTCCTTCCAGATCTTTTTTTCTCTAGAATACCACCATCAAATTTAGTATGAGGTGACCGATTCATCAAATAACAGGCTGTATCCATCGTATCAACCTAGAATGCCTTGGAAAGCCCTGCCCGCAGCCTCATGCACTGTGTCTTTTTCATAAGGGTTATGTTCATCCTCTCGGCCACCTCATTTTGCTGAGGAGTTCCTTTCATCGAGAAGTTCCTCTTGATGCCACACTCCTCACAAAAAATTTGAAACTCCTTGCTGGTGTACTCCCTACCATTGTCGGACCGCAAATACTTAAAGCTCCGACCTGTCTCCTTATCCACCTCAGCTTTCCATACCTTGAATTTAGTGAAGACTTTTGATTTCTCCTTCATGAAGTAGACTCATATCTTCCTTAAGAAATCATCTATGAAGGTCAAAAAGTATCTCGCCCCGTTTCTGGTTGAAATCGGGGTCGGTCCCCACACATCAGTGTGAACTAGTTTTAGTGGGGCTGCACTACAGGCTGAAGTACTGGCAAACTGCACTCTCCTCTACTTTTTCATCTGGCATGGCTCACATATTTCTGAGATCCCTCCATCTAGATCTAGAATCAGACCATACTTGCTTAGCTCCTTCATCCCAAATCTCCCATGTGGCTTAGGCGGTAGTGCCACAACCGATAAGTCCCCTGCTGGTTTTGCGCTGCTACTGCTGTATCAAATTTTTCAGTCACCACAGATCCTTCCATCCTGTAGAGGTTGTTCTCTATCCTCCTATCTCTCATCACTAACATGGCTTCATTTAAGATGTTCAATAGCTCACTCCTGGCATGATTGCTGAAGCTATAGCCGCTCCACTCCAGGTAATCGAGTGACACGAGATTCTTCTTCAGATCAGGGACATGCTTCACATTAGTGAGAGTCCGCACCATCCCATCAAACATCCTCACTCGAATGCTTCCAATACTAGCAACTCAACACAGGTGATCATCTCCAAGTATTATGCTCCCTTCATCCGTCCTGGTGTATGTAGCGAACCAAGACCAGTTTAGGGTGTAGTGATGCAAACAGGCTGAATCCAAGGTCCATACATCTATGTTTTACCTGTGACCATTTGATACCACTAAGAGATCATCCTCTACCTAACTATCAACCACTGTACTCAACGTATCAGATCCTCCCTTATCTCCCTTCTTGTTCTTCCACTGTAGCAATCTCGTTTGAAATGCCCGATCTCGTTGCACTTGTAATACTTGGCTTCTTTCTTGCTCTTGCTCTTCTGAGACTTTGACCGTCCCCTTGACTTGCCTCTTTTTCTTTTTCTTCTTAATCTCTCCCCCACAGCCAAGCCCTCTTAGAGAGCACCTTCCTTGGTCAACTTCTCCCGCTGTTCATTGGACTGCAGCATCGAGACCATGTCTTCATACTCCAGGGTCTCCTTGCCGTAGAGCAACATCGTCACCAATGGATTATAGGAAGGGGGCAGCGAGCATAGCAGTAGTAACAACTTATCTTCCTCCATCTTCACCCTAATGTTCAGCAACTCATTGCACACCTGATCAAATTTCTGGATGTGACGCAAGATATCTCCACCTTCCTGCATCTGAAGGCTGTATAGTCTCTTCTTCAACATCAGCTTGTTGAACATATTTTTCTCCATATACAGGGTGTGCAAGTTTGACCACAATCCTTTCAAGGTCCTCTCCTTTAACACCGAACAGAACAAGTCTTCTTCTCTAGGGGACATCCACTAACGATCTGTCATCCCTTCAGGCTTTTCCTCCAATGCCCGATCTTGATCTGCTTGAACCAAAAGATCTTCTACCCAACTTTCCTCATAAAGAAGTTTTCTTTCCTATCAAATATCTCAAAATCAACCTTCATGTTGCTTCCCATGGTTGGATCCAAACCATGGGATTTGAGAAATACTTTGACAGGGTCATTGCTGAAATTTCAGCCTTTGAAGATTTTCAATTTCTGGAGTCTCCTTCTTTCTCCACACAACCCGTACTCTGATACCAATTATTGGAACAACTTTTTCAATTTGTGGATATTAGGAAACAGCAAGGATCAGGTCGTGGAGGTCCTTGAAAGCCAGCAACCAAGCAAAACAAAAATAGCCTTTAGGATTTTAGCAGCCTTATAAATCCTATCGGCAGGATTTCTTTCTACAATTTGAACCCCTTCTCTACTAGATCTAAAACCCATCTTTTGGGATCTGAATGTACCTTTGATGAAGCCTCCAAAAAATAAAAGATAAAGCATGGAACTCCTCTTGGGCGGCCAAGAGGGGGCACACAAAAAAGGGGGCGTGCACAAGGAGAGTGCTAGAAACCCTAGCGCCTCTTTTCTTTCCTTTTTGGGATGGGTGGCCAAGAAACCCTAGGGTTTCTTGCTGCTAGGACATGAAGAAGACCAGAGAGAGGGAGGAAGAAAGAGAGAGAAGGTTAGGGAGAAAATGAATTTGGTATTCCTTCAATTCATCGAGTCAGAATGCAATGTATCTTTATATACAGGGTCAATGTGACCCAACCCAAAAAACTTCCCTGGCTAACTCAATATAAGATTGTGCTTACCCAAGCCCATGTATATCCATGACTTGACCCAGTCTCATAATTTTCGACTCAATCCTAACCCAAATATAAGTTAGCCCCTCAAGGCTCAAAATCTCTGAACATCAAGATCCGAAAGGCTGACAGCCCTAAAAACTAGCCCTAGAAACCCCATGTATTCTCTTTTTTTTTTTCTCTCTCTTTGTTGTAACTTTTTCTCATTCTCTTGTACTTAAGAACTATTTAATCAATGAAATCGGATTCTTATTTACAGAGAGCTCCTCTTTCTTACTCTGCATTCTTTTTCTTCTTTTTTGTTTTCTGGCACTGATTTGTGTTGTAGCGCTCTTATCTTCCAACGACAGTGCCCTGTCAAAGCTCTTCCCCTACCACATGGGCTTCCTCTAAAGTTGATGATCCGGGACCTCAGAAGGAAAGTTCATCACTTGACGAAGAAATCAAAGAAGCTGGATGACGAACTTCACCGGCTGAGGGAGAGCCATTCGAAAGTCACTGCGGAGGCTATTCGCTTTCGGGACCTCCATAAAAAGGGCTTCATGGACACACCCGGAGGAAGGCTGACTTCGTGAAGGAGCTTGAGGAACTCCAAAAATGTGCCAGCGATCGATCTTGGACTCAGGCTTCCAAGATCAGCTCCCTTGAGGTCGAGCTGGTGGCTGCATGGTAGAAGATCGGCCAGTTGGAAAAGAGCTTGTCCTGGCTCACAACTTAGGCCGACCACGATCGAGACTGGGCAAAGAAATTCTTCGACCTTCAGAAGTAGCTACAGGACGCCGAGGCGAACTACAACGCCTATCGAGTCGGCTGGTGCGGGCAAGTAGATGACTACCGAAGGAAGCTCAAGACGGCGATCGACGAGGTTGCTCGCCTTCAGAGGCAGTTGTTTGAGAGAGTCCAGGCTGTCTCTGCACAAGGCTCCGATGAGCTCCGCTCCTTGAGAGGGACCATGGAAGAACTATCCGCGGGGTCCTTGGGCAGAAGAAGGTCAAACTGTAGCAGCTGAAGATTCAGCTGGCCTACGAGCAGCAGGCGATCAAGGATGCTGAGGCGGAGTCCGAGGTTCTGAGGAAGAGGCTTCGGGAGTCGGAGGGTGAAAGCCGGTAGTTCCACCAGATGTATCGGGAGATGCTTTTAAGAAAGAAGGAATTGGAAGAAGAAGTCAAAAATTTAAAGCAATCCCTGACAATGACTGGAACCGAGAGTTCAAAGTCGGAAGAAGTTGAGCTTCCTTAGAGCTTCTTTTACCTTTTGTTCTTCCATGTATTCTTTTCTTTTCTTGTCATTTTTCTTTTTTGACCTTCAAAGGCTTTGTAATGCATACTTTACTAATGAAATGAAAAGGAATTTTTTCATTACCTTGTCTATTCTTGCTACGAGTTGTTGTTTACCGAGCTTCTTTCGTCTTTTGTCTTATTCGATGTCGACGTCGTTTGAAAGTTCTTAGTCATCGCCATGTTGATTTGCCCTTTTTGTTCATGACTGAAGGTCTTTTCGAGGCCACTCGAGTTTGACACTTCCTCCCGATGCTCTAGCTTGGGGGTCCGAACTTCTCGTTACCTTGAGAAAGTCGATTTTCTCCTACCAGTGTTGGGTTCCCTCTTAGAGACTGAGGATTTTTGACAAGAGTCTCCTTCCTTGTTGAGATGAGGTTCTTTGTGTCTTTGATGTAGTTTGTTTTTTCCTTATCACTGGCGTGGCTCGTAGCTTTCCATTTTTCTCTCCACTTTTTTTTTTGTGTTCGAGTGAGGGTTTTTCCTCTGCTCTTAACGGGGTTGTAGGGATGTAGAGGAGCCGTTGAGGGGACTTTCCCCCTCATCCGGTCTTCAAGTACCAGGTCTTTGTTTGTGTCAGGACGAGGTTCTCCTCCTGTTCGTGACACAGTCAATTTCAGCTCATGTTAGGATGAGGTTTTCCTCCTGTTCCTAACAGGGCTGTGGGGGCACGTAAGGGCCGTTGCAAGGGCCTCTCCCCCCATCCAGTCTCTAAATAATCGGGCCTTCAACTTTGCTCATATTAGGACGAGGTTCTCCTCTTGTTCCTAACATGGCTGTGGAGGCGCATAAGGGCCATTGCAAGGGCCTCTCCCCCCATCCGATCTCTAAATAACTGGGCTTTCGACTTTGCTCATGTTAGGATGAGGTTCTCCTCCTGTTCCTAACATGGCTGTGGGGGCGCATAAGGGTCGTTGCAAGGGCCTCTCCCCCCATCCGGTCTCCAAATAATCGGACCTTCATTTGTGTCAGGATGAGGTCCTCCTCTTGTTTCTGACATGCTTAGTTTCGATTGTCTGAAGGAGCTACTCCCTATCGTTACAAGCTCATGCCAAAAAAAAAGATATGCGAATATGAAAGAAATTTTTATTTAAGACAAAGTTGTTGGAAATACATTCGTAGATTTTTTGAATTTCATAGTCGTAGAAGGTCTGCTCCCCATCGGGATCCTCCAAAAATGGTGTTGATGATCCGGATTGAAGGCCGATCTTTAGCCTGTTCCTCCCTCCTTGGCGGCTCCGGTTGTGGTAGGGCCCTTGTCCGATCTTCCTTACCTTCGGGCCGGCGTCGAATGAATCTGTCGAACCGACCTCATCTGATGAGCTCCTCAATCTCGTCTCGATGCTGAATATACTCCTCCATGTCGTGGCCGTGGTCACGATGATAGAGGCAGAACTTGTTAAGGTTGCACTTTTTGGGATGTGTGTGCAACCTTTCCGGCCTTGGTAGCTGCTCCCTGACCTCCATCAGCACTTGAGCTTTTGGAGCATTGAGGGGGGCATAGCTGTGGAATCTTCCTGGGAGAGAGCTCCATCGAACCCTACGGTCTGGGCTCCTCTGCCTACGAGCCTGGGGAGAAGTGCGGACACGCTTGTGTCCGGGGAGAGTTTGAGAACATGGCCGAGCTTCACTCGGCCCTTTTTCAACTGCGAGCTTGCTGGAGTCACCCGCCTCCGCTCCTTTGTGGCCTCCTCGTCTTTCAGCTTGAAGGCTTCTTTTGCTCGGGCATATCCTTCGGCCCGAGCTAGCAGATCAGCGAAGTCCCTAGGATACTTCTTTTCCAAGGAAAACAGAAGATTGTTTGTTTTGAAAACCGCTCTTCAGGGTGGCCATTGCAACTGACTGGTCCAAGTTTCGGACCTCCAACGCGGCGGCGTTAAAATGGTTAACGTAAGTTCAGATAGATTCTCCCTCCTTCTGCTTGATGTTAATGAGGGACTCCGAATCTCTCCGAGGATGCCGGCTGCTGACGAAATGAGAAACAAACTGGTGGCTCATCTGATCAAAGGAGAAGATAGTACCTGACTTCAGTGTCGAGTACCAATTTCTTGCTGCTCCCTTCAAGATGGATGGGAAAGCTTAGCACAGGATGGCGTCTAGCGCGCCATGGAGTAGCATCATTGTCTGGAAGGCCTCCAGATGGTCAATCGAATCTGAGGTCCCGTCGTAGCTCTCGAATTGGGGGAGCTTGAAGTTTGGTGGGATTGGTTCCTACATAATCATTTGAAAGAAAGGAGGGTCAGTACAGATGTCCTCACCGTAAGCAGTGGGAGCATGACGGAGCTCTTTGATTCGTCGGTTCATCTCCTGGAATCTTTGATCTAGGAGGTCCTCTCGACTGCTAGTCTCGAGGGTCTTCTAGTAGAACGGAGGTAGGGACCCTCCGGGGGTGGAATCGTGATCGGACGGAGGGCTCTCCGCCTCCTGCTTCCCCTTTCCAGGAAAGACAGGGCGACTGGCCCAAGTGGCCTACCCGGTCGCCAGATTCTGGAACTCCGACGATGCTCTTTCCAGCCGCACAAATGCCTGTAGCTGTTGCTGCTGCTACTGCTGCATGGCCTGCACTACTTTGATGAGGCCCCTGACCTGCTGAACCAGCAAGTCGAACTGCTCCATGCTGACTGTCGTTGCCGGAGGAGGAGGAGCCTGAAAAACTGGAGACGAGACCGGAGCTTGCGGGTCTTGCTGAGATCTGGCCATGGAGGCCGTGAAACGCCTGATGGATGCCTTTTGGGGAGGCATCAGGTGGAGATCTGACAGGAGAAGAAGGAAAAATATCAAAGAAGATGACCGAAGACAATCCCGTTGAGTACTCCTTTAAGAACAAAGGTACTGTGAAGACACAGCACCCTTCCTCTAGCGCCAATTCTGTTGGTGCAGAATTTCGTCGACGCCGGAGAAGCTGGAGTTGAGGGGATCGCGTCTGCCATCGGGACCTGCAAGAAAAGTCTAAACAGGAGTTGGGGGTGCTCCGCCAAGACCCTCCAACGCTCAAGTCAGTACTCTGCCTCAACAGAAATTGAGCACTCGAATGGAATTTTAGCAGAGTTTCGAGATAGAGTTTAGAGCTTAGAGAAGAACGTATTTGGGGGTCCCTTTTTATAGACAGAGAGCGTAACTGATTAACAGCGACGTCTGTAACCGCCTGGTAGTAGGCCGTTCGGGGCCACGCAGAGTTTGTTACGGAGTAGTGGCATCAGGGGGCCGTTCAGAGCCACGTGGAGTTTGTTATGGAGAGTGGAGTGGTGTCCGTTGTCGCGACTTGCCAGAGAGTGGTGGGGCCACGTGGAATCTGTTATAGAGAGTGGAGTGGTATCCGTTATCGCGACTTGCCAGAGAGTTCGGGCCTGACGGTCGAAGCTCGGCTGGGATGTTTGATGGAGCGGAATGGCTCTCTGTCTCAGTAATCTAAAAGAAGGTCAAATATTTTTGAGGTTGCTGATGAGTCCACTGTTGTCGGGTGCCTTGGGCGCTGATGCTGCAGGCGGTAGTCATCTGCTGTAGAAGCTCGAACGGAGACTTTCTGCTGGAGAAGTCTGATAAGAGTCCGATTGCTAGAAGAGTCGGTGTGGAATTTGCCTGATATGGAAGCTCATCTAAAGATTGTCCGTCGGAGAGGTCCGATTTCTTGAGGAATCCAACAGAGGGTCATCTAACAATGGAGTTCGGATGGCGCTGTGGAGATTCATCCGCTGGAGGAGTCTCGAGGACACCAGGAAAGGTCGAACATTGGAGGAGTCCGGGATTCAGTTCTGTTGTAGAAGTTTGGACAGAGACTGGCTCTTGTAGGAGTCCGGACGAAGTCCGCTTATTGTAGAAGCTCGGACGAAGATCAGTTGTCGTGGAAGCTCGGATGGAGACTTCTTATTGTAGAAGTCCCATGGCTGGAGAACTCGATCATTGATGAGGTCTGGAAGAAGTTCGGAGTAGAGATCCGGCTGGTGGAGCCTGTCAGTCATAGAAGTTCGTCTAGAATCCATCCGCTGTAGAAGTTCGGTTGGGATCCGACTCTTATAGGAGCTCGGATGAAATCCAGAAGACGGTCAACCATCGTAGAAACTTAGATGGAGTCTGGTTACTGTAGAAGTCCTGCTATTGGAGAAGCTCGGACATTGACGAAGTCTGAAAGAAATTCAGAGTAAAGTCATTCATGGCCGGAAGAAGTCTGAAAGAGATTCGGAGAATAGTCGATCACTGTAGAAAATCGGCTGATAGTGAAGCTTAGAAAGTGTTTGGAGCAGCCCGGTAGATGAATGGAGGAGCTCATTATCGGAGAAGTTCAGATGGTATTATGGAAGCTCGGACGGTTGGGGGAGTTCAGAAAGACGTCGCACAAGGTCGGAAGCCGGAAGAGCCCTGGAAGGGTTGGCCTTTTTCGAACTTCGGCTGGGGTTATTTTATACCCAACACCAGTCCCCCTACTTCCAAGTTCGGGTTCTGAATGAAGGAAGTACAGAAAAATTTTCACAACCGAAGTTGCCTCCCTTGAGTTCCGCACTCGGTTATTTCCAGATATTTTGGTGTTTGACGCGCTGGTGCTGGAGCCTTTTCAAATCGAGGCAACCCGAAAAGATTTTTTCAGAATTTCCGTTGGAGCATTGCTCTAGGTACAGTACAATAATTGTTCTATCAGTTGTCAGCCACTTTTAGCCGCCTGCCATGGTGAGTGGGACACGTGGCGGTTGTAGATCGGCCAGAGGAGATCCGCAATCATTACTGCGTCGGACCTCATCGCTTATTTAAACCCACCTCCCTCCTTCAGGGGTCTCACTTTGCTTGGAAGTTTCTTCGATCCCTCCTTCCTGAGAGTTTCGTTCTTCCCCAGCATCCTTCTCAGCCTTAAGCGTTCTTCAAGTCATCCCCATCTCTACATCTCTGCATCCTTCAGATCAGCCTAGGTTAGTTCCAGAATTCTCCCCCTATATTTTTTTCTTGCTGTTCTTCTTTTGTTTTTCCTCCTTTACATTCCACCTATTCGATTTTCTGAGAGCGTCCCGTTTCTTATTTTTCTCAATTTTTTCGAGATTTTTAGGATTTTCACTTGATTCAAAATATCCTCCAACACTTCCTCCTCTAACAGTTCTAGGAGTTCGTCCATTTCAGCCCCCCAAAATCTCAGTTCTGTTGATGAACCTCGTTCGATCTTTGTACCAGACACCATCCCCAGCTCTCTGACTCCGATGGAACTCTCACTGATTAGGATTTAGTACAGGGTTCCTCCGAAGTACGAGCTAGAGCTCCTCGGACCGACTGGCCGAGCCAGCACTCCCCCCCCGGCTGCTTCTGTTTATACCAAGAGGATTTCCGCGCCGGGCTTCGACTTCCGCTTCCACCTTTTGTTATTGCTCTTTTTCGCTTCTTAAACATTTTTTTAGTTTCTGTAGCGCCGAACTGCTTTAGATTTCTGATAGGATTTCTTTCCCTATGTAGTTTAGCTGAAGTTCGGCCAATCCTTTCTTTGTTTAGGAATTTTTATACCTTCAAGCGTCATCCCTCGGCAAAGGATTGGTGCTACTTCTCCCCTCAGTTCGGTAGAAAGGGGTTGCTGAAAGGTGCCCCCTCTTCTATCCACAACTGGAAGGAGAGGTACTTCTATATCCGATGCCCGACCTTGGAGTTGGGGTTGCCTCCCTGGGGCTCCCTGAGGGATTCCATCCATCAGGCTTCTAGCCTGGGATAGGATGACCATGAAGCGTCCAAAAAACTCGAGGCTTATCCAGCTCCTCTTCTCTCCAACCTCCTGAAGGAACAACTCTTGTTTAACATCGGCCTAAGCCCTCTCAACCCTATCGGTAGTTTATTTTATTTTATTTTTGTTTCCCCTTTCTTCTTGTTCTTTTGTTAAGCTATGTCGATCCTCATTCACTGCAGATATGGATGCTAATGCAGCTCGAATGCTAGCCCAGGATCTCAAGACCCACAAAAGGAAAGGCGCAGCATCCTCAGGGGTGGCGAAGAGGGCAAGAGCAGAAGAGATCAGCTTGGCCGTGCCTGCCCAAGCGGCCATTACTGTCGATGCTCCCTCCGACGATGAGCTCGCAGTCCCCCAGACCTCTTCAAGGAGCCCCCCGGCAGAGGTTTCCGCTCCAGAGGCCCGGCCCGAGGAGGCACCGAGGGCCGAACGGAGAAGGCGAAAGAAGACATTGGCCCGTAAGAGCCATAGCAGCAGGGCTGCCATCGAGGGGGCCGATGGCTCCGAAGAAGATCCGGGGGAGAATCCCTTCAACAATAGGGATCTAATAAAGAGATTGGTCAACAGGTGCATCCTGCCCGAGGTCATCCATAGGATCGTTCACACTGATCCGGGGCAGCAGGTCTGGGACTCTCTGGGGTCCTTTCTCGAGGTAGGTCAATTTACTCCTTTCTTCTTCTCGCCTCTTGCTTAGCTTATTCCTCAGCTTTTATATTGACTCCCTGGCCGTTCTTCCAGATTGGACACCAGCTCATTGCCAACATCGAGGCGATGAACAATGCTAGGAAGGAGGCCACCCAGGTGGATGAAGGTCGCTTGACTGAGGCCGCCCGCCTCAAGGAGAAGATCGTTGAAGTCGTGAGTCTCCAAGAGGCACTGCAGAAGGAGGGGCAGACCTTGGCAGACTTGAGGGCCACCTTGGAGGAGGAAAGAAAGAAAGCAGAGGCCGAGATCTCCGAGTTGAAGGTGCAGATCCCGACCCTGGTCTCGGAGGTAATGGTCCGGGCAGTGGAGTTCAAGACCTTCTCCGAGATGAGGGATCTGAAGGTCGAGTTCGACCAGACCGCCTTCATCAAGGGCTTCGAGCTCTGCTAAGAGAAGGTGGTCGGGACGTTTTCCGAGCTGGACCTCAGCTTCTTGGATGAGGCATCCGATGATGAAGCCGGGCCTTCTGAAGCTGCTGTCGATCTTCCTCCAGCCGAGACTTCCTCGACTGCCGCGGCTGCCGCGGTCGACCTTTCGGGGGTGCCGAGCTCCCCCACTTCTGCCCCAGAGGTCCGAAACCTCTAATTTTGTATTCTCTTTTTTTTTCTCTTTATTATAACTTTTTCTCGTTCTCTTCTACTTAAGAACTATTTAATCAATGAAATCAGATTCTTTTTTATAGAGAGCTCCTCTTTCTTACTCTGCATTCTTTTTCTTCTCTTTTGTTTTCTTGCACTGATTTGTGTTGTGGCGCTCTTGTCTTCCAACGACAGTGCCTTGCCGAAGCTCTTTTCCTACCACAGGGGATTCCTCTGAAGTCGATGATCCAGGACCTTAGAAGGGAAGTTCGTCATTTGATGAAGAAATCAAAGAAGCTGGATGACGAACTTCACGGACTGAGGGAGAGCCATT
Source organism: Elaeis guineensis (assembly GCF_000442705.2). Lineage (NCBI taxonomy): Eukaryota > Viridiplantae > Streptophyta > Magnoliopsida > Arecales > Arecaceae > Elaeis > Elaeis guineensis. Next base: position 25,976,706 of record NC_026006.2, on the reverse strand, counting down.
TGGAAGTCACTACAGAGGCTATTCGCTTTCGGGACCTCCACAAAAAGGGCTTCATGGACTACACCCAGAGGAAGGCTGACTTCGTGAAGGAGCTTGAGGAACTCTGAAAACATGCCAGCGACCGATCTTGGACTCAGGCTTCCAAGATCAGCTCCCTTGAGGTCGAGCTGGCGGCTGCACAGGAGAAGATCGGCCAGTTGGAAGGGAGCTCGTCTTGGCTCACAACTCAGGCCGACCACGACCGAGACTGGGCGAAGAAATTCTCTAATCTTTAGAAGCAGCTGCAGGACGCCGAGGCGAACTACAACACCTACCAAGTCGGCTGGTGCGGGCAAATAGACGACTATCGAAGGAAGCTCAAGACAGCGACCGACGAGGTTGCCCGCCTTCAGAGGCAGTTGTCTGAGAGAGTCCAGGCCGTCTCTGCACAAGGCTTCGACGAGCTCCACTCCTTGAGGGGGACCATGGAAAAACTGTCCAAGGTCCTTAAGTAGGAGAAGGCCGAACTGCAGCGGCTGAAGATTCAGCTGGCCTACGAGCAGCAGGCGGTCAAGGATGCCAAGGCAGAGTCCAAGGTTCTGAGGAAGAGGCTTCGAGAGTCGAAGGGCGAAAGCCGGTGGTTCCACCAGATGTACCGAAAGATGCTTTTAAGAAAGAAGGAACTGGAAGAAGAAGTCAAAAATTTAAAGCAACCCCTGACAATGATTGGAACCGAGAGTTCGAATTCAGAAGAAGTCGAGCTTCCTTAGAGCTTCTTTTACCTTTTATTCTTCCATGTATTCTTTTCTTCTCTTATCGTTTTTCTTTTTTGGCCTTCAAAGGCTTTGTAATGCACACTTTACTAATGAAATGAAAAGGAATTTTCTCATTACCTTGTCTATTCTTGCTTTGAGTTGTTGTTTACCGATCTTCTTTTATCTTTTGTCTTGTTCGATGTCGACGTCGTTTGAAGGTTCCTGGTCGTCGCCGTGTTGATTTGCCCTTTTTGTTCATGATCGAAGGTCTCTTCGAGGCCACTCGAGTTCGACGCTTCCTCCCGGTGCTTGAGCTTGGGGGCCTGAACTTCTCGTTATCTTGAGGAAGTCGATTTTCTCCTGCCAGTGTTGTGTTCTCTCTTAGAGACTGAGGGTTTTTGACAAGAGTCTTCTTCCTCATTGAGATGAGATTCTTTGTGTCTTTGATGTAGTTTATTTTTCCCTTATCACTAGCGTGGCTCATCGCTTTCCCTTTTTCTCTCCCCCTTTTTTTTGTGTTCGAGTGAGTATTTTCCCTCTACTCTTAACGGGGTTGTAGGGGTTTAGAGGAGCCGTTGAAGAGGCTTTCCCCCTCATCTGGTCTTAAATTACCAGGTCTTCGTTTGTGTTAGGATGAGGTTCTCCTCCTGTTCCTGACACAATCAATTTCAGCTCATGTTAGGATGAGATTTTCCTCCTATTCCTAACAGGACTGTGGGGCCATGTAAGGGCCGTTGCAAGGGCCTCTCCCCCCATCCAATCTCTAAATAACCGGGCCTTCGACCTTGCTCATGTTAGGACGAGATTCTCTTCCTGTTCCTAACATGGCTGTGGGGGCGCATAAGGGCCGTTGTAAGGGCCTCTCCCCCCATCTGGTCTCTAAATAATCGGGCCTTTGACTTTGCTTATGTTAGGACGAGATTCTCCTTCTGTTCCTAACATGGTTGTGGGGGCGCATAAGGGCCGTTGCAAGGGCCTCTCCCCCCATCCGGTCTTTAAATAACCGGGCCTTCGACTTTTCTCATGTTAGGACGAGGTTCTCCTCCTGTTTCTAACATGGCTGTGGGAGGCGCATAAGGGCCGTTGCAAGGGCCTTTCCCCCTATCCGGTCTCTAAATAACCAGGCCTTCGTTTGTGTCAGGATGAGATCCTCCTCTTGTTCCTGACACGCTTAGTTTCGATTATCTGAAGGAGCTACTCCCTGTCGTTACAAGCTCATGCCAAAAAAAAAGATATGCGAATATGAAAGAAACTTTTATTTAAGGCAAAGTTACTGGTAATACATTCGTAGATTTTTCGAATCTCAATTGCGGAAGGTCTGCTCTCCATTGGGATCCTCCAGAAATGGTGTTGATGATCCCGATTGCAGGCCGATCTTCAGGCTGTTCCTCCCTCCTTGGCGGCTCCGGTTGTGGTAGGGCCCTCGACCGATCTTCCCTACGTTCGGGCTGGTGTCGAATGAATCTGTTGAGCCGACCTCGTCTGATGAGCTCCTCGATCTCATTTCGGAGCTGAATACACTCCTCCGTGTTGTGGCTGTGGTCACAAAGATAGAAGCAGAACTTGTTAGGGTTGCACTTCCCAGGATGTGTGCGCATCTTTTCTGGCCTTGGCAGCTGCTCCCTGATCTCCATCAGCACTTCAGCTTTTGGAGCATTGAGGGGGGCATAGCTGTGGAATCTTCCTGGGGGAGACCTCCACCGAACCCTGTGGTCTGGGCTCCTCTGCCTACGAGCCCGGGGAGAAGTGTGGACACGCTTGCGTCCGGAGGGAGTTCGAGAATGTGGCCGAGCTTCACTCGGCCCTTTTTCAACAGCGAGCTTGCTGGAGTCACCCGCCTGCCACTCCTTCACGGCCTCCTCGTCCTTCAGCTTGAAGGCTTATTCTGCTCGGGCATATCCTTGAGCCCAAGCTAGTAGATCAGCGAAGTCGCTGGGATACTTATTTTCCAGGGAAAATAGAAGATCGTTCTTTTGAAGACCGCTCTTTAGGGCAGCCATTGCAACTGACTGGTCCAAATTTCGGACCTCCAACGTGGTGGCGTTAAAACGGTTAACATAAGTTCGGATGGATTCTCCCTCCTTCTGCTTGATGTTAATGAGGGACTCCGAACCTCTCCGGAGACGTCGGCTGCTGGCGAAATGAGCAACAAACTGGTGGCTCATCTGATCAAAGGAGAAGATAGTACCTGGCTTCAGTGCCGAGTACCAATTTCTTGTGCCGAGTACCAAGTTCGGCACAGGATGGCGTCTGGCGTGCCATGGAGTAGCATCATTGTCCGAAAGGCCTCCAGATGGTCAACCGGATCTGAGGTCCCATCGTAGCTCTCGAATTGGGGGAGCTTGAAGTTTGGTGGAATTTGTTCCTACATAATTATTTGAGAGAAAGGAGGGTCAGTACAGATGTCCTCACCGTAAGCAGTGGGAGCATGACGGAGCTCTTCGATCCGTCGGTTCATTTCCTGAAATCTTTGATCCAGGAGGTCCTCTCAACTGCGAGTCTCAAGGGTCTTCTGGTAGAACGGAGGTAGGAGCCCTCCGGGGCTAGAATCGTGATCGGATGAAGGGCTCTCTGCCTTCTGCTTCCCCTTTTTGGGAAAGACAGGGCGACTAGCCCAAGTGGCCCGCCCGATCGTCGGATTCTGGAACTCCGGCGATGCTCTTTCTAGCCACACAAATGCCTGTGGCTGTTGCTGCTGCTGCTGCATGGCCTGCACTGCTTCGGTGAGGTCCCTGACCTGATGAACCGACAAGTCGAATTGCTCCATGCTGACTGCCATTGTCGGAGGAGGAAGAGCCTGAGAAACTGGTGACGAGATCGGAGCTTGCAGGTCTCGCTGAGATCTGGTTGCGGAGGGCGTGGAATGCCTGGTGGATGCCTTTCGGGGAGGCATCAGGTGGAGATCTGGCAGGAGAAGGAGGAGAAAATATCGAAGAAGATGATCGAAGACAATCCCATTGAGTACTCCTTTAAGAACAAGAATATTGCAAAGACACAGCACCCTTCCTTTAGCGCCAATTCTGTTGGTGCAGAATTTTGCCGATGCCGGAGAAGCTGGAGTCAAGGGAATCGCATCCGCCATCGGGACTTGCAAGAGAAGTCTAAACCGAAGTTGGGGGTGCTTCGGCAAGACCCTCTGATGCTCAAGTCAGTACTCTGCCTCAACAGAAATGGAGCACTCGAATGAGATTTTAGCAAAATTTCGAGATAGAGTTTAGAGCTTAAAGAAGAATATATCTGGGGGTCCCTTTTTATAGATGGAGAGTGTAAACTGATTGACAGCGACGTCTGTAACCGCTTGGTAATGGGCCGTTCGGGGCCATGCAGAATTTGTTACGGAGAATAGTGGTGTCAGGGGGTTGTTCAGAGCCACATGGAGTTTGTTATGGAGAGTGGAGTGGTGTCCGTTGTCGTGAATTGCCAGAGAGTGGTGGGGCCACGTAGAATCTACTACAGAGAGTGGAGTGGTGTCCGTTGTCGTGACTTGCCGGAGAGTTCGGGCCTGACGGTCGAAGCTCGGCTGGGACGTCTGATGGTGTGGAATGGCTCTCTATCTCAGTAATCTAAAAGAAGCTCGGATGTTTTCAAGGTTGCTAACGAGTCCACTGTTGTCGGGTGCCTTGGGCACTGATGCTGCAGGCGGCAGTCATCTGTTGTAGAAGCTCGAACGGAGACTTTCTGTTGGAGAAGTCCAGTAAGAGTCCGATTGCTAGAAGAGTCTATCTGGAATTTGCCTGATATGGAAGCTCGTCTGAAGATTGTCCGCAAGAGAGGTCCGGTTTCATGAGGAATCCGGCAGAGGGTCATCCGACAATGGAGTTCGGATGGCGCTGTGGAGATTCGTCCACTGGAGGAGTCTCGAGGATACTAGGGAAGGTCGAACGTTGGAGGAGTCTGGGATTTAGTTTTGTTGTAGAAGTTCGAACGGAGTCCGGCTCTTGTAGGAGTCCGGATGAAGTCCGCTTATTGTAGAAGTTTGGATGAAGATCAGTTGTCGTGGAAGCTCGGATGGAGACTTCTTATTGTAGAAGTCCCGCGGTTGGAGAAGCTCGGTCATTGACGAGGTCCGGAAGAAGTTCAGAGTAGAGATCCGACTGGTGGAGCCCGTCTGTCGTAGAAGTTTGTCTGGAATCCATCTGCTGTAGAAGTTCGATTGGGATCCGGCTCTTATAGGAGATCGGATGAAATCTGAAAGGCGGTCGACCACCGTAGAAACTTAGATGGAGTCTGGTTACTGTAGAAGTCCTGCTGTTGGAGAAGCTCGGACATTGACGAAGTCCGAAAGAAGTTTGGAGTAAAGTCGTTCGTGGCCGGAAGAAGTCTGGAAGAGATTCGGAGAATAGTCGATCACCGTAGAAAATCGACTGATAGTGAAGCTCAGAAAGCGTTTGGAGTAGCCCGGTAGATGAATGGAGGAGCTCATTATCGGAGAAGTCCAGATGGTATTATGGAAGCTCGGATGGTCGGGGGAGTTCAGAAAGACGTCGCACTAGGTCGGAAGCTGGAAGAGCCCTGGAAGGGTCGGCCTTTTACGAACTTCGGCTGGGGTTATTTTATACCCAACACGAACATATTTAAGAACATTACGATAAATCCTCTCTTAATCGTTTACTAACATAATTCTAAAAACTTCATCACAATACAAAATTCTACAAGAAAGATGTAACTTTGTAATGAAAAATGTCAGAATAACTTTCATTCATTTATTAATAATTTATATATAAAGAAGAACTCAATCGTCACACGATTGGTTTTAAGATACAATTTTCAACAACTCTCATTTGGACTAAAGTCAATCGGAATAGTATTTTATACCCATCTTCTATTTAAAATCATTGAAATCTTTGATCCCAAGAGCTTCAGTGAAAAGGTCGGTTAGGTTCTCCTTTCTGTCGATCTTCTGAAACTCGATGTCATCTCCGTTCACGATCTCTCGTACCACGTGATAGCGGCACAGAATATGCTTGGTGTGCTAGTGTGATTTTGGTTCTTTCATCTGAAATATGGACTGGACCTGTCATAGTACAGCAGGATAGGACCATTAATAGAAGGTATAACTCCTAACTCGATGATGAATTTTTGCAACGCCTCCTTTGCAGCATCCGATGCAGCATGGTATTCCACTTCGCATACAAATTAACCACAGTATGTTGTTTGGAACTCTTTCAGCAAATAGCTCCTTTATTCAAGGTAGATATGTAGCCCGACACGCTTTTGCTATAATCACAATCTGACTGAAAACTAAAATCACTATATCCCATAAGTTTCAGATCAGTGTCCCCATAGATAAGCCATTGATCTTTAGTATTTCTTAAATACTTAAGGATTGCCTTGGCAATCTTCCAATGCTTCTCACCCAAATTAGACTGGTACCTACTCACATCTTTAGTGAATAGGCCACATCCAGTCTCGTACACGTCATAGCATACATTATAGATCTCATTGCTGAAGTATATGGTATTCTACTCGTATGCACTCTCTCTCCTCAAGAGTTGTTGGATAATTCTACTTGAAGAGAGTAATTTCTTGGTCAATCGAAAGATAGCCTCTCTTAAAATTATCTATATTAAACCTCTTCAATATGGTATCGATGTATGTGGATTCAAACAATCCAAGCAACTTTCTAGATCCATCCCTATAGATCTTCATCCCTAGGATGTAGGTTGCTTCTCCCAAATCTTTTATGAAGAACTGTGATGATAACCATAGCTTCACACTCTGCAAAGCTGGGATGTCATTCTCTAGTAACAGTATGTCATCCACATATAGTATAAAAAAGATGACAACAGAATCAGCAGCTCACTTGTGTCACGCAAGGCTCTTCTCTATTCCTAACAAAACCATACATTTTGATCACCTTAACCAAATGTATGTTCCAACTCTTAGATGCCTGCTTAAGTCCATAAAGTATGAATCATATAACATGCATCATATAAACATTATGTATATATGATTGAACCAAACAAGGCCAGCTCTGATACCAACTGTAGCTTTTCAGGATGGACATGCACAGCGGAAGCATCATGGATTTCAAAATTTAAATTATGAAATCTTAAATATTAAACTCATAAACCAGCATCTCTTTGATAATTAACAATTATATATAACATATATTTAAAATTAAATTTAAGCTATAGAAGAATAACTGTAGCGCTTAATCCAAATTCTGACAGAATCTCCATTAGGCGCCCAAGTGTTCACCCTCCAATGGTGATCTACACAAGACTATGACCAAGACACCAACTTCTTGGAATGATTCCTCCTCCAAAATTCTCATTCTGAGAATTTTCTCAGGCATCAGGACCTCGAGACCCTCTTCTTCTTCTCCTAGCCTTCCTATCCCTACCTTTCTTCTCTCCATGTCTTTCTTAATTCTCTTCCTAAGCTCTTGTCCTAAAATCAGACTTGTTCTTACTATTTTTGCACTTATCCTAACAAGAGAAGGAAGAAACTAATTGGACAATAAGGAGAGTGTGTAAGAAAGAAGAGAATGGAGCAATTTTCTGAATGAATCAAATCTTTGACACAGCCCCTTTTAAATAGTTAGAGATAGGGTGCCTTCGGGAATGATTCGCGGCCCCCTCCACGTGCGATGTCACATCCATTAAAAAATCTCACACGCCCTGATAAATTCTCATGCCTATCTAGAATGACACAAGGTAATCATCAAAAAAAATTCAAGAGACGCTTCGCGCAAAAGAACTCTTTGAAATATTTTTCTCGATGATTCTCTATTGCGTCATGCAGCTTCCCATGGAGTAATTTTCCTCCACCATCCATCAGTGACTTTTGGTGATCTAATAGACCAAAATGAAGGTGCTAACTTGCTGATGGTGTGGAAAAAATCTAAAATTAAAATGTGGTGTAACACTTGGATTAGAGTCCATCACAAATTAGACTCTTGATTAGGTGCATGGATCAGACTGGCAGGATTTTCAAATTCAACCAATTTCCATGATTAAATTAGAAGGTGTTTTAATCTCAGAAGGATTTTTTGTACTCAAAATTAAGTCAAGAATCTCCAAAAAATTTTTTCCATTATGGAATATTGGATAAGCTCAAGGAAGGGGCATCCCATCTCATGGGATGCTAAACTTATTTCTGTGCACAAAGACTGCACCCACACGTAAGAAAAATTCTTGATGCATGGGGACCTAATTTCTTGGCTCCAAATTTTTGGTACACGTAGCCAAAGGCTAACCCAACCCAAATCTAAAATTGGTTTGAATTAGTTTGGCTTTAATTAGCCCAATCTGGAATCAATTTCGAATCTGATTCGAAATAGGGAGCTAGTTTTTGCAATATGTGATAGTATGTCTATTTTACAAACATGATCAAATCCAATTAGACCCCTGATCAATTCTCTTTGTGTGTAACCCATTAGATTCCAAATCTAACTAGTAGTGGGCCTGAGTGCATATCAATTTGATTTGATTAGAATTTAATCTAATCGATCTAAATCCAATCGAGCTAATCCGATTTCAGCAATTAGAACTCTTTTTAATTGGTGATCAAATTAAACTCTTTAATTCGATCAAATCTACAAGATAAGATTGATATCTTGCAATGTATCATATCTATCTAGAAGATATAAAATTTTGATATAAATACTAAAAATATCCTTCAGTGGAAAGTTACCATGCAATTCGATCCTTCTATCTCCCTACATCTCGAATATGACTCTGGATATAAAATGATGTCAAATCCAGTATCATATTCATATCACTCTTAATCTTTAATGATAATTTGATTAATAAAATATTAGAAACTCTATCTAATTTTTATTCTATTTTGATCAAAGGCTTTCTAAATCATCAATCGATTATAGCAAGTAGGATGCAATCTTCTCTTACCATGAGTGATCGATTTCATGTTGACCTACTCATAACCTCCATACACATTCTATCATATCCAGAACACCCCATACATGATTAAATCATAAATGAGTATGAACCAAAAATATGGATTCATATATACAAGGTTCTATGGTAGTCTCAGGTCAAAGGATTACATGCACAACTCCCACTATAAGAAAACACCTTTTGATGGGTAAGTAAATTCCATAAGATGTTTCTTAAGTCGGATCAATTTAGTGAACTCACTCTCTAATGAGCATCCACTTCTTTGTATTAGTGTCTCACACAAGTGGCTTATGAGATCAGCCACCCTCTCCATCGAGCATACATAGGAAGTGCTAGTCTATCCAGAATATTGATCCTCTACTCAATGCTCCTATGACTAGGAATATTCTAAATCAAGATTTTTAGGATTTTATGTCTCATAGATATAATCTCATTATAACCCTAAACTTATTACCCCAATTTATTGAGTTTATCATAATCATTACAAAAGTAAGATGCAGCATACGATGAAAAATATCTTTTATTATTTATAAAGAGTCAATACATGAGTCTGAAAGATTACAAAGAAAATCCATCAAAATATAAATTTCAATTGGCATGTGGGGCAAATTCCTTTCATTTCTAATCTCCTTCTTATTTTTGGCCAAAAGATTTTTTCTAAGTCATCTAGGAATGAGAATACACAGGATGTGATATCCTCTTACTAAGAGTGATCGATTCTATATTGACCTACTCACAACCTCTATCATTTCCGAAACACCCCATACATGTTTTAAAACCATGCTTGGGTACGAACCAAAATATGAGTTCATGTGTATAAGGTTCCATGGTGATCTCAGGCCTAAAGATCACTTACATAACTTCTACTTAGAAAACCATCTTTGATATGCAAGTAAGGCCTTCATAAAATATTCTCTTTCATCGAGTCAATTCAGTGGACTTATTTTCCAAATGAGCACTTACATCTTTATATTAGTGTCCCACACAAGTAGCAAGTGAGATCTGCCACCCTCTCCATCGAGCATACATAGGATGTGCCGGTTTATCCAAGACATTGATTCACGATTCAATGTTCCTACAATCGGGAATATTTAAAATTAGGGTTTTAAGGTTTTAGGTCTCACCGACATGACCTATTCATATATCCTTAAACTATTGTCCTAATCTTTGGAGTTTATCATAATCTTAAACATAATAAGGTGCAACTAATATGATGAATCAATACCTCATTTTATTATCAAATAATAAATATCATTACATGAGTTAAAAAATTATAAAGAAAAGTCCCATCGCAACATACTTACGATTGGCTTATAGGACACTCTTCTTTCAATCTCCCATTTGCACTAAAGCCAATCACCTTTGTATCTCAATCCCATACAATTAAGATGGTGATCAAATAGCTACTGTGGTATATCCTTAGTGAATGGACTTGCTATATTGTTCTTTGTATCTACTCGTTCAAGGATAACATCTTGTCTTTCTACTATTTTTCAAACGAGGTGAAAGCGTCTGAGGATATGCTTGGATCTTTGATGAGATATCTAGGTTCCTTAGCTTGAATAATAGCCCCAGTGTTATCACAATAGAGTGGCATCGATCCTTCAATCTCAAGAACAACTCTTAAATCCATGATGAATTTCTTCATCCAGACAGCTTCCTTAGCGGCTTCACTAGCAGCAATGTACTCTATTTTAGTGGTTGAGTCAGCTACGGTCTACTGTTTGGAACTCTTTGAACTCACTGCCCCACCATTTAAAGTAAATACGTACCTTGATATTGACTTATTATCATCCATATTAGATTGAAATTAGAATCTGTATATCCCTCTAGTTTCAACTTTGATCCTTCTTCATATATAAGAAAAATATCTTTAGTCCTTCTTAGGTATTTCAGAATATTTTTCACAGATTTCTAATGATCCTCTCCTGGATCAGCCTAAAATCTATTAGCTAAGCCCAAAGCATAAGCTACACCAAGCCTGGTACATAGCATGGCATATATTATTGATCCTATAATCAAAGCATGAGGGATTTCATTCATCCTCTTCCTCTCTTCTAGTGTCTTAGGACATGTTTTCTTAGAGAGACATATATCATGACTTGCAGACAGATAACCTCTCTTGCTTGCCTTCATATTAAACCTCTTTAATATGAGATCTATGTACCGTGACTGAGATAAGCCTAATATCCTTTTAAATCTATCTCTATAGATTTTTATAACCAGTATATAGGATGCTCACCCAAGTCTTTTATAAAAAACTTATTTGATAGCTAAGTCTTGACCGATTGTATCATTGGGATATTATTCCTAATGAGCAGTATGTCATCGGCACACAGAACTAAGAAGACAACAGCACTCTCGCTTGTCTTCTTATACGCACATGGTTCATCCTTATTTTTAATAAAGCCAAACTCTTTGACTGTCATATTAAATCAGATGTTCCAGCTCCTCAAAGCCTGCTTTAATCCATAAATGAATCTCTTTAGCTTGCATTCTTGATTTGCTCTTCTACTTAAGACAAATCCCTCTAGCTGAGTTATATAAACCTCTTCCTCTATATTACCATTGAGGAATGCGATCTTAACATCCATCTGCCAGATCTCATAGTCATAGTATGCCACTATAACAAGCAAAATCTGGATGGACTTGAGCATAGCCATTGGTGAGAAAGTTTCATCATAGTCAATTCCTTGTCTTTGTCTGAAACCCTTCGCCACCAACGTAGCTTTGCAGGTTTTTACTTGGCCATCTGCTCTGATCTTCTTTTTGAAGACCCACTTGCATCCTATTGGGGTCACACCCTTAAGTGCATCAACCAAGGTCCACACTTGGTTGGTGTACATCGAGTCCATCTCAGATTTCATGGTTTCCAGCCATCTGTCTGAGTCTCTACTCATGACAGCTTTTGAATAAGTCAGTGGATCATCATCCTGAATGATGTTGATCAAATTGTCATTCTCAATAATAAAATCATATCTCAGAGGTGCTTGACGCACTTTATTTGACCTTCGGAGAGGAGGTGTGTATTGTGGATGTACCTCATCCTTGGGTACTTATGATTGAGGATCTTCTTATGGTTCAACCACAGGTATTTTTGAATCGGTTTGTAGATCATGAACTTTCGTAAATTCAATATTCCTCCCACTACCTTTTTTTTGGATAAATTTATTTTTCAAAAAAATGGTATGCCTACTAAAAAATACCTTTTGTTCAGTAGGGTGGTCAAAGTAGTATTCATTAGTTTTTTTAGGATACCCTACAAACCTACGCTTGTCTGATCTAGTACTAAGTTTATGTCCAAAAATATTTTTGACATAAGTAGGACAGCCCCAATCTTAAGATGTTTAAAATTAGGCTTTCTTTCTTTTCATATTTCATATGGTGTGCTTACAACAGACTTTGAAGACACTCTGTTTAAAATATATGTGATAGTCTCTAGGGCATATTCCTAGAAAGATATTGGGAGATCAGTGAAGCACATCATAGACCACACCATATCCATCAAAGTGCGATTCCTCCTTTCTGCTACCCCATGTAACTAAGGTATATAAGTAGGGGTCCATTCAGAGAGAATACCTTTACTTTTAAGATGATCAAGAAATTCACTAAAAAAGTATTCTCCTCTCGATCAGATCTAAGAACCTTAATACCTTTTTCAGTTTATTTCTCGACCATATATTGATACTCTTTAAACTTATCAAAGGATTAGGATTTATGTTTCATAAGATACACATACCCGAACCTTGATAAATCATCCATAAAGGTGATAAAATAGGAGTATCCTCCTCTGAACTAAGTGGTCATTTGTCTACATATATCACTAAGACTAACAACTCATTTGCCTTCTCTCCATATCTAGAAAATAGAGTCTTGGTCATCTTACCCATGAGACAAAATTTATAAGTTTCTAATGATTCATAATCATATAGATCAAAGAATTCTTCTTTGTATAACTTGTTTATTTTTGATTCACTAATATGACCAAGGCGGTAATACCAGAGATATGTGATATCCACATTTTCTCTTTTTCTTTTCATATTTCTTTTAATATGAAAAATATTTTTATTGAGTGCAAGAATTAGAAGATTGTTATCAATATAATCACTGCCATAAAATTCATTAGAAAATAAAATGGAGCATCCAATTCCTATTAGCCTTATTTCATAACTTTATTTTAATAATAAAGGTATAGAAATAATATTTCTTATGACCTTTAGCATGTAATAATAGTCTTTCAATTCTAAAGTTTTATCCGAAGGTAAATCAAGCATACAAATTCTCCCAATCTCTGTGCTAATGGACTCTCCACTTATGCCATAAAGCTCGAGGTCACCTCTTTTCAGACCTTTGATATTCTATAGTCGCTATAATGAATTACAAATATACGATTTACAAAGAGTATCTAATACCTAAGTATCAGTCTGAGCCACTCAATAAAAAATAGGTCTGTATCATATACACACCTTTTGGTATTACATATGCACCCTACTTCAAACTAGCAAGATTATTCTTGCAGTTATACTTCCAATGTCTAAATTTACCGCAAAATAAATAGCTAATATCCATGTGGACATCATTTGCCTTCCCATTATAACTGACCAATATGAGGTCAGAAATATCCAAAACATCAGAGTTCTTCTCTGATACGAACATAACTTGCAAGTTCCTCAACCCATCCACATAGTTAGGATCAGTCAACATATTTTTATCTATGGTGTTATGTAGTAAAAATAAAGAAGCCATAATACAGACTTAAATCTGCATAAATAAGAACAATAGTATAAGTAGACCACTCATGTTTGACATGCATAACTAGATAAAGACTTTTAAACTAGTTATGTCTCCCACTATTTTTTCGGATACCATAGCCGTCTCCTATAGTAAACGAGAAATCCTAATTTGATTTCTTAATGGGGTTGAGACCCTAATTTCCTAATGAAACCTTGTGGATATCATAACAAACCTCAATGAGTTCAAAGGTAGGAAAGCCTATCCAATTAAATCTCATGCAACTCCCAACATAATCCTTACCTCTAAAAATACTCATAGCCTTGTGGATATCACAATAAACTATAGTGTTTTGTAGTTAAGTTAGACTCTTCATTTTCATACAAATATCCAAAAAATACTGTCCTTATGGATATCACAACAAAGCAACATATCCAAAATATACCATAAAGCATCTATTATGCATCAAGACAAACCCACATCTATCCCCATAGCAAGCCTTGTGGATATCACAACAAACCTACTATAGTTTTTGACAGGATATTGACTAGGCATGAAGGAAGGCATATGTAGTGTTCAAAACACTGAGCTACCATCATTCAAGATTCGAACTAATCCAATTGGCCAGAAAAGTGTTAAGATTGGTGGGGTTCCTCCGTTGCTTTTCTTAGACACCAACAAAATTGGTCAGACCAGCAACAGAACCAATTAAATAACCACCGCACTTGAAACACTTCTTAGACACCAATTGATTAGTTGATTTAAGAAAATAGGTCAGCTACTGGTTCACAATACTATGACTTAATATGATTTTTATGAGGGCTTTAATAGTCTCATGCACATCCTAATTCAATCAATCATAATGATACACAATTATAGTTGTATCTTAACAATCATAATAATTAATCAGAGCATCCAATCATATCTCTAAGATGTGAAATCATAATCATACAACATGATTATAACTAAGCATCTCTAGCATATCACATATGCATGAAGTTCTAATAATATGCATGAACACAAAATACTCTTTTCACAGTTCTTCTTCTTGGGACATCATAGTGGCACCTTCATATGCCATAAGAGTATTCTATAGAATAGGAAGAGAGGGTCTCTAAATCCTACTTGCTTTTATGACTGAACAGCCTAGTGATGAATCCTAATTAGAGTACTAAGCTACTAAGAAAGATTATATACACACATCATGCATTTTATATTTAAAACATGTCTCTAAGACATGTTAGGGTTTGGATATCCAATCGGGTTCAACCCTTGACCCGACTTGAACCAAACCAAAAACCCATGCTTGATCACAATCAAGACAATAATTTAATCTTTGATTATATAGATCAAGGTAGGCTCTGATACCACTGTTGGATTTCGGTGGTGTAGCAGAAGGGTTAGGTGTTTAAAATTTTCATTCAAAATATCCAATGCATCGAAAATCCTAATGCCTAGAAATACTTGATTATATCAATGAAAGTACAATTAAAAAAAAATTGGATCAGAAAAATACCTATAGTGCTAATCCAATTTTCATGAGGTGTCCAAGTGTCTGCCCTCCAATAGTGATCCACACAAAAATTAAACCAAAGACAGCACTTCTTCACCTTGCTTCAAGAGTTCTAGCCCCTAGAACTTGATTAGCCACCAATTGATCAGATCTTCCTTCAGACCTGAGTCTGAATCTCTAAGAACCATCCACTGGACCTGACCACTATTTTTGGACCTCTTAAACCCTTAGAGCTATTAAGATTAGGCTTGTCTTAAAAGAATAAGCCTTTGTCCTAAACCCTAGAGTTTGTAAGAGAGGGAGAGGGAGTGGATAGGGGATGTAAGAATTGAATGATCAACCCATCTGCCATCCCCTACTTATATCTGAGAGTCTTTAAAAAGGACTCTTCAGTGTGTGATACATCGATTTCAGTCCTCTCACACATGCATGCCCAAAATGAGATGCATTTGGTGTCTCTTCTGACTTTAGATATGCATGAAAAATTGCCACGTAACACATAATTTAAATAGAAAGGCTATCAGTAAGTGACACCTTATTTGAAAAAGTGTTTAAACCTGAGAAAGACTCTCCACCAGAGAGATGCATGAGCACCTTCTCACTGTCGCGTGTGCATGCCCAGAAAAGGGCATCAAAAGCAACCTTCCAATATCCAATAATTTTTTAGATTTTTTTTTCACATGATCAGTACTTAAATCTAATCCTTATCAAAAAAATTATTAGATAAAAAAGTCGCTTAAGACTCCTTAAATAGAAGGAGTCTTCACATCCCTTCGCGCATCCAAAAAACCTATCACACGCACGGCAATGATCCAGGAATTTTTTTCATGCATAATCTGATGGATTTTTCATACTTTAAATGGTGTGCTAGGTGGTTCATGATCTGATCTTGTTGCCATTAAAAATAGAGACCCAAAGCGAAGGACTCCTAGTCCTTCTGCATGCCAAAACCAAATAGTGCATGCGCTCTGCATATTTGTGCTAAGAGTCCTTCTCATCTTGGACTTTTGATTTTTGATGTTAATCAATAAATATAGTGCCTTTTTTTGGCTGCTTTCAGGTGGCTTGATCTGACCCAAATGCCTACAAAATTGGACTAGCAAATCAACAAGGCATGAGACCAAATTGATCTCCAAAGGAGCTAGGATTTCCACATGTGCTAGCATGCTTATCGGAATCCTGATTGAATCCAAAATTCCAATCAACCATTTTGAAAAGGGTCTTTGGCCAATTTTTATATGTTTGTGATCCATTGGATTCTACATCTAGCCAACAGTAGATCTAAGTATAAGTTGATCTAATTTGATTAGACTTCAATCTAATTGATTTAGGTCCAATCGAGCTAACCTGATTTCAGGAATTAGAACTCTTTCTAATTGGCGATCGAATTAAACTCTTTAATTTGATCAGACCTATAAGTCAAGATTGATGTCTAACAATATATCATGACTATCCAGAAAATGTAGAATTTAGTAAGAATATCAAATATACTGTTCAGTGGTAAGTTACCATACAATACAATCTTTCAATCATCCTTGTACCCTGAATATGTTCATGAGTATGGAATCATGTCAAACTCAAACATATATTTATATCGATTCTCAATTAACCAATGATGACTCCGATAAAGAAGTATTAGAAACTCTTTCTAATCTTCTTCTTACTTTTGGCCAAAAGATTTTTCTCGAGTCATCTAGGAATGAGAATACACAAGATGCGATCTCCTCTTACTAGGAGTGAACGATTCCATGTTGACCTACTCACAATCTTCATACCCACTCCATCATATCCAGAACACCCCGTATATATCTTGATGCCATGCCTGGGTATGAACCAAAATATGGGTTCATATGCATAAGGTTTTATAGTGATTTCAGGTCTAAAGATCACTTACACAACTCCTACTTAGAGAACCATCTTTAACATGCAACTAAGGCTTCCATAAGATATTCTCTTTCATTGAGTTAATTTAGTGGACTCATTTCTCAAATGAGCAACCACATCCTTGTATTAGTGTCCCACACAAAGGGCTAGTGAGATCTGCCACCCTCTCCATTGAGTATATATAGGATGTGCCAGTTTATCCAGAATATTGATCCCCGACTGAATGTTCCTATGACCAGAAATATTTAAGATTAGGGTTTTAAGGTTTTAAGTCCCAACATGACCCATTCATATCCCCTAAAACCATTGTCCTAATCTTTGGGGTTCATCATAAACATAATAAGATGTAGCTAATATAATGAATCGATGCCTTATTTTATTATCAAATAATAAATATCTTTACATGAGTTAAAAAATTACAAAGAAAAGTTCCATCACAACACACTTACGGTTGGCTTATAGGGCACTCTTCTTTTAGTTAGTCCATGCCATTAAGGTTGATCAGTGCAACTGATCTAGGTGCCAGTTCAATCAGCATGACCCTAACCTAATTCAGTGACTTGATGAAGTCAGTGGGAGGTTTGTAGTCTACTGATTGATCTCTTCTTCTTTCTTCTCTAAATTGATTAAATCCTCCAAATTATTAGGTTCTTAAAATGAGCTGGTTATGGTGATAATTAGATCACAGCCTCCCATTAAGGTGAATGGTAATGGATCTATTATTTTTGATTGACATTGCAGGCGCCATCCGTCTGATATTCACTCTGAATAATGAAATTATCATTCATCATATGATGACTCTTTGAAATATTTGATAATGGTTGGATTGACCGAGCCATCCTCGGACCTGATCACTCATTAGGTAAAATCACTAAGTAGGTTCATGTTAATGGTTTGACCTAATTGAAACTTTTAGTGGAGACCCATCGCCTACTAAAATAAATTCGGATGCTAAATTAATTACTAGAAGTTATTTAGAAAAATAATTAGTTGAGAACCTACCCATAGGTGCATATAGGTTGATCGAGCCATCCTCGAGCCTATATGCAGTCTGTGTGGGTTCTAGTACCTACTAAGAAATTAAGATAATTTCTCAAATTGGAGGTAGAAGCTATCAATTCGTATAAAATAGTGGGAGGATCTTTAGACTAAAGTCCTTATCTTTAAGATTAATAAATTCATATACTAATTAGGTTTTGATTTTTTCTTGTGTGTGCAAATATGGCCTCAAACTTGTCGCTCCGATCACTGTTGGATAGTGAGAAGCTAATCGGACCGAATTTCGATAATTGGTATTGAAAGCTAAAGATTGTCCTAGAGCACGAGTGAATTCTATATGTGATTACAGATCCGACACCTAAGGAGCCTACTCCCAACGCCTAAGATGAGACACTTATTTGAAGTGGCTCAACGATCGCACCACGGATCGTTATATTATGCGGGCCTCTATGAATGATGAGTTTAGCCAAAAATTTGAAGAGGCCCAGCCAGAGGAGATGCTCCAAGTATTGAGATATTCCTTTAGTACTCCTGATGACGTTGAGTGGCACAAGACTAGTTATACTGTTTTCAATACTCGGATGAGGAAAGGGTGCATCTATTATCGATCATGTATTGTACATGATCGAACAGATTGAAAACTGAGCAAACTCGACTTTTCCTTGCATGAACAGCTAGGGAAGGATGTGATCCTGAACTCACTGCCCAAGTTTGACCTACCGTTCCTCAGTCATTTAAGAACAACAAAGCTTGTGGTCAACTACCATGGTCTGTTTGGGTTGCTACAGACTTTTAAAAATGATCATTAGCTCCATAAGGAGACGGTGAATTTAGTGGGAGGACTTCTTAGGGTAGTCATCATCCCTTTAAGAAAGAAAAAAAAGAAAAAGAATAAGAAGGTGTCAGGTGCTGGGAGTCAGTCCTAGAAACCCAAGTTCAAGGCTGATCAAAGTTAGGCAGAGTACTTCTTTTGCAAGAAGCAGGGTCATTGAAAGAGAAACTGTCCTCGGTATATCACTTTCCTTGACCCGAATAGGCCAAAGAAGAAGAATGATAACACTTTGTAACTTCTCTCTTTTTGATATAGTGACCTAGGTATTGGCTACCGGAAGCCCTATTCATATTTGCAATTCGTTGTAGGGTCTTTAGGTCAATAGGAGATTTGAAGATGACGAGAGATTCTTAAACATTTGAGATGGAAGATCAGTTTCAGTTCTAGCTTTAGAAATCATTAAGCTTGTATTCGAGTCTCGTTATATTGTTCTTGATGAATGTCATTACTATCTTAGTTTTCTCTTGAATATTATTTCTGTAGCCATTTTGGCCAAGTCTAATTACAAAATATCAATAGAGAAAAATTTTTGTGATATCATTTTGAATGGTGTTATAATTTTGTGTGGATAATTGAACAATGGTATCTATGTTGTATCCAGGCCTAATGTAATGTACATTTCAAATAAACGTTCTAGAATAGATGATATCACGGATGCCTATCTTTGACATTGTAAGCTAGGTCATATCAACAAAAATAGGATGAACAGCTTAGCTTAAGAAGGAATTCTTGATAAAGACGATTATGAATCATTATCTACCTGTGAGTCTTGTTTGCTTGGAAAGATGACCAAGTCACCTTTTACTGAAAAAGGTGAACGAGCCAGTGATGTACTGGGTCTAATACATATTGATGTATATGAACCCATAAGCACATATGCCAGAGGAGGGTATAGCTATTTTATTACGTTCACAAATGACCTATCTAGGTATAGGTATATATACTTGATGAAACACAAGTTCGAATCATTTGAAATGTTTAATCGGTTCCGTAATGAAGTAGAAAAACAAACTAAAAAAAGTATTAAAACTTTTCGGTCCGATCGAGGAGGTGAATACCTCTCCAGTGAATTTCTAACATATCTAGGAGAGAATGAGATTCTCTCATAATGGACCCCTCTAGGGACACCACAGCATAATGGTGTCTCGGGAAGGAGGAATCAAATCTTGTTAGACATGGTTCGGTCCATAATGAGGTTTGCAACTCTGTCGATCTCTTTTTGGGGATATGCACTTGAAACAGCTTGTCTTGTGGTCAATAATGTATCGAGCAAGTCAGTTAGTAAGACACCATATAAGATATGGTCAGGGCGTAGGTTGAACCTCTTTTGCTTTAGGGTTTGGGGGTGTTTGGC
Organism: Elaeis guineensis; assembly: GCF_000442705.2. Classification (NCBI taxonomy): domain Eukaryota; kingdom Viridiplantae; phylum Streptophyta; class Magnoliopsida; order Arecales; family Arecaceae; genus Elaeis; species Elaeis guineensis. The sequence goes on along the minus strand of NC_026006.2, from coordinate 25,956,797 downwards.
TTATGTTAAATGATTACAAATTGACAAGCTCAGTCTTAGATCCGATAAATATAATTTCATAAGGTATCCAAAGAAAATAAAAAATTTTTACTTTTACCTGCCTGCTGAACAAAAGATGTTTGTCAACAATAAGGCACACTTTTTAGAAAAGAAATTCCTGAGTCAAGGAATAAGTGCCTCAAAAATCAAGCTTGACGAAGTTCGATAGGTAGAAGAACCGACACCATTGATTGAATCTAAATCGGATTTGATAAGATCAAACTTAGAGCCCAATATACAAATATCCTTAAGGCGATCCAGTAGAGTATCACGTCAGTTGGACAGATACTTAGGTTTCTTGGTCTGAGACGGAGATCCTATTGAACTCGATGAGAATGATAATGTTCCAATTACCTATATGGATATGATGTAGAGGTCTGACTCTGAGAAATAGCTTAAAGTTATGAAATCTGAAATGGAGTCCATGAAGGTCAATAATGTATAGACATTGGTTGACCTACCTGAAGGGGTTAAACCCATAGGGTATAAGTGAGTTTTCAAAAGGAAGAGGGGCACAGATGGGAAGTTGGAGACTTATAAAGCCCGTTTGGTTGCCAAGGGTTATCATCAGTATTATGGTATTGACTATGATGAGATGTTTTTTTCTATGATAATGCTCAAGTCCATTCGGATCATGCTTGCGTTAGCAGCATACCTGGACTATGAAGTCTGGTAAATGGATGTGAAGACAGCTTTCCTAAATAGAGAGCTGAATGAAGAGGTATATATGATACAACCTGAAAGGTTCACATCTACAGATGAGTCCAAAGTGTGCAAGCTTCAGAGATTCATTTATGGATTGAAGCAAGCATCTCAGAGTTGGAATATATGTTTTAATAATGTAATCAAAACGTATGACTTCATTAAGAACGGAGAGAAAACTTGCATATATAAGTGGGCTAATGGTTCAATAATTATATTTTTTATGTTATATATGGATGATATTCTCTTAATCGAAAATGATATCCCTAATTCTCATCATAATTGATATAAGTGTGGCTGTCGTCATAATTCTCCATGAAGGATCTGGAAGAAGCAACCTATATCCTAGGATGAAAATTTATAGAAATATATCTAAGAGGCTGCTTAGGCTCTCCCAATCTACATACATAGATACGCCATGGAATTTTTCTTTCGAAAAGAGATTATCTGATAACACCTCAAGAGAGAGAGCGTATAAGTAGAGTTTCATATACTTCGGTAGTGGGTTCTATTATATATGCCACGATATGTACGAGACTAGACGTGGCATACTCACTAGGGGTAGTGAGTAGATACCAATCTGATCCAGAAGAGAACTACTAGAAGGTCGTAAAGACTATTCTTAAGTATTTGAGAAATACTAAGGACCAATGGCTTATGTATGGTAAAACTGACTTAAAAATTTGATCAAACTCAGAAGACAAGATTGATATCTAGCAATATATCATGTTTACCTGAAAGATATGAAATTTTGATTGAAATATTAAAAATATCCTTCAGTAGAAAGTTACCATGCAATTCAATTCTGCGATCTCCCTACATCCCAAATATGACTTTGATATGGAATGATGTCAAATTCAATATCATATTCATATTTGTCTTAATCCTTAATGATGATTCGATTAATGAAATATTAGAAAACTCTTTCTAATCTTCATCCTACTTTGATCAAAGGCTTCCTGAATCATCAATCGATCAGAGCAAGTAGGATGCGATCTTTTCTTACCAAGAGTAATCGATTTCATGTTGACCTACTTACAATCTCCATACACATTTTACCATATCCAGATCATCTTGTACATGACTAAGTCAAGAATGAGTATGAACCAAAATATGGATTCATGTATACAAGGTTCTATAGTAGTCTCAGGTCAAAGGATTACATACACAACTCCCACTATAAAAAAATATCTTTTGATAGATAAGTAAATTCCATAAGATGTTTCTTAAGTCAGATCAATTTAGTGAACTCATTCTCTAATGAGCAACCATATCCTTGTATTAGTGTCTCACACAAGTGGTTTATGAGATCAGCCACCCTGTCCATCGAGCATACATAGAAAGTATTAGTATATCTGGAATATTGATCCCCTACTCAATGCTTCTATGACTAGGAATATTCTAAATTAGGGGTTTCAGGATTTTAGGTTTCATAGGTATGATCTCATCATAACCCTAAAGTCATTGTCCTAATTTATAGAGTTCATCATAATCATTACAAAAGTAAGATGCAGCATATGATGATAAATACTTTTATTTATAAAGTGTTGATTACATGAGTCTGGAAGATTACAAGAAAAATCTATCAAAATATAAATTTCAATTTATTTGTAGGGCATATTCCTTTCAATCTCCCATGTGCACTAAAGCCAATCACCCTCATATTTTATCCCCATACAATCGATGTGGCGATCGAACTGCTGCAATGGTAGAGCCTTAGTGAATGGGTCTACTATGTTGTTCTTTGTTTCTACTCATTCAATGACTACATCTTGTCTTTCGACTATTTCACGAATGAGATGGAAGCATCTTAGAATGTGCTTAGATTTATGATGAGATCTTGATTCCTTTGCTTGAGCAACTGCTCTAGTATTATCATAGTAAAGTGGTACTAGATTCTTAATCTCAAAAAATACACCCAACTCAGTGATGAACTTCTTAATCCAGACAGCTTCTTTGGCGGCTTCACTTGTTGCTATGCACTCTACCTCAGTGGTTGAGTCAGCTACAGTCTGCTGCTTAAAACTTTTTTAACTTATAACTCCAGCGTTTAGAGTAAAGACATACCTTGAAGTGGACTTGCTATTATCAGGGTCTGATTGAAAACTAGAGTCAAAATAGCCTTCAAGTTTTAAATCAGATCCTTCATATATCAAAAAAATATATTTAGTCCTTCTCAAGTACTTAAGAATATTTTCATTGCTTTTTAATGATCCTCTCCTAGATTAGTCTGAAATTTACTAACTATGCCTAAGATATAAGCAATATCAGGCCTGATACATAGCATAGCATACATAATCGATCCTACTACCGAAGCATAGAAAATAGAACTCATTCTATTTCTCTCTTTCGGTTTCACTTGTAGCTATGTACTTTGCCTCAGTGGTTGAGTCAGCTACAGCCTGCTGCTTAAAACTTTTCCAACTTACAGCTCACAATTTAGAGTAAAGACATACCTTAAAGTGGATTTGCTATTATCAAGGTCTGATTGAAAACTAGAGTCAGAATAGCCTTCTAGTTTTAAATCAAATCTTTCATATATCAGAAAAATATCTTTAGTCCTTCTTAAGTACTTAAGAATATTTTTCACTGCTTTCCATTGATCCTCTCTTGAATCAGTTTGAAATCTACTAACTATGCCTAAAATATAGGCAACATTAGGCCTGATACATAGCATAGCTTATATAATCGACTCTACTGCCGAAGCATAGGAAATAAAATTCATTCTGTTTCTCTCTTCCAGTGTTTTAGAAGACATTCTTTTAGAGAGATGTATGCCTTGACTCAAGGGTATAAGTGCATTTTGTACTCTATCTGACCTTCGGAGAGGAGGTGTATTTTGTGATTATACTTCATAATGGGTATTTTTGATTGGGGAGTATTTTGTACTTTTATTTGTAGATCTTAAACTTCTTCAAGTTTAATTTTTTTTCCACTGCCTCTTTCTAAGATAAACTCTTTTTCCATAAAAGTGGCATGTTTATTGACAAACATCTTTTGTTCAGTAGAATGGTAAAAGAGGTATCCTATACTCTCTTTAGAATAACCTACAAATAAGCATTTATCTGCCCTAGTACTTAGCTTATATCCAAAGTTTCTTTTAACATAAGCTGGACAGCTCCATATCTTAAGATATCTAAGATTAGGCTTTTTCCTCTCCACATCTCATATGGAGTGCTTGGCATAGATTTTGAAGGTATTCTATTCAGGATATAGACAGCAGTTGCTAAGGCATATCTCCAGAAGAAAATAAGTAAGTTCGTATGGCACATCATGGACCACACCATATCTAATAAAGTATGATTCCTCCTTTCTACTACACTATTTAGCTATGGTGTATAAGGAGAAGTTTACTTTGAGAGAATTTTATTTTCTTTAAGATGATCTAGAAACTCATTAGATAAGTATTCTCCTCCTCGATCAGATCGAAGAATTTTAACATTTTTTCTAGTTTGTTTCTCGACTATACTTTGTGATACTCTTTAAATTTATCAAAGGCCTCGAATTTGTATTTCATAAGATACACATATACAAGCCTAGATAAATCATCAATAAAAGTAATAAAATAAGAGTATCCTTCTTTGGCTTCTGTTGTCATAGGACCACATACATCAGTATGTACAAGTCCTAATAACTCACTTGTCCTTTCTTCGTATCCACTAAATAGAGTCTTAGTTATTTTACCCATAAGATAAGAAGATTCTCAAGTTCCTAACAATTCATAATCATAAGGATCAAAGAACTCTTCTTTGTATAACTTGTTAATTCTCGTCTCACTTATATGACCAAGTCAATAATGCCAAAGTAAAGTATTATTTATTTCTTCTCTCTTTTATTTTTTGCTTTCATCAATATGAAAAACATTATCATAGATAGAATTAGAAGATTATTATTAACAATACCATGACAAAAAATTTTATTAGAAAAAAAAATTAACTTGAACATGCAATAGCAACAGTGCAGAAATAATATTTCTAATGATCTTAAGCATATATAATAACAGTTTTCTAGCTCTGAGCTCTTTTCACAAAGTAACTTTAATATATATGTCCCCACAGCCTCTGCCTGGATGGACTTTCCTCTAATGCCGTAGAGCTCAAAGTCATCCTTCTTCAACACTCTAATATTTTGAGCCCCTACAATGACTTGCATATATGAGTACCGCAGGCAATATCCAATATCTAGAAGTCTAAATTGGGAGAACTTAATGACAAAATTATATGTATCTCATGCATACTTTTTGGTGCATCGCTTGCACCAGCCTTTACAGTTGCAAGATATAACTTGTGATTCCTCTTCCAGTGTCCTACCTTGCCACAGTGAAAGTAGGTATCCTATCCGGAAACTTTCTTCCCCTTCTTCTTCATCTTGCTACCCTTAGGGTTCAGTACTTTTTTTGAACCTTTAAAGCCTAACTTCTTCTTAGAAGTTTTACCCACAAAAAGAAATGGAGCCTTTTCTTTCTTTATGTAGCTCTCTGCTGTCTTGAGCATCTTCAACAACTTAGGCAAGGAGGTATTCAGTTTGTTCATGAGATAATTCATGACAAACTGAACGAACAACTCGGAGAGAGATTACAGGATCAAATCCTGATTTAATTCTCCATCCATCACAATACCCAATTAACCCAATCTGGTGATCAGGTCAATGACCTTCAGAATATGGTCTTGTATAGATGACCCCTCAGTCATTCTAGCATGGAATAATTGCTTAGGAATCTCATATCTAGCGGTCCTACTCTGTTCTCCATATAACTCTTTAAGATTGAGGAGTATGGATTAAGTATCCATGCTCTTGTACTGCCTCTGCAGTTCATTACATATAGAGGCCAGTGTGATGCACTTGATAGTTAAACTATCATTCTTCCACATCCTATATGTGGATACTTTCTCCTCTGTGTCATCATCCCCAACCTCTTGTGGTTCAGAGACATCAAGAATATAGGAGAGTTTCTCCTGAGTAAGTACAATCTTTAAATTCCTTAATTAGTCTACATAATTGGGATCAGTCAACTTGTTGGAATCTAAAATTCTTTGCAATGATAATGAAGATGCCATTTGTAGAATTTAATCTACAATAAATAAAGAATATTGCATAAGCAAATAACTCATGTTGACTTACACAATTAAATAAGGTCTTTAGATTTAATAGTGTCTCTCACTATTTTATCAAACATCATAACTCTCTACTATGATGAATGAGACATATTATATATTTATCTTAGTAGAATTGAGAACCTAATCCGTCATAATGATCTTGTGTTAACATAACAAACTCTTATGAGTTCATATGTAAAAAACTCTTTCCAATTGCATCTCATGCAATTCTCAATATTATATCTTGACCTCTAAAATATTATTAGTTTTATAGTAATACAACAAGTTATAATATTTTAGTTAAGAAAGATCTTTCATTTCAATACAGTTAAATTCGAATATAACTGCACAACAAAGTAGTACATTCAAAATTGCCGTAAGCATCTTTTATGCACCACGATAATATTATATCAATCTTTCTGACAAGCCTTGTGGTAACACAATAAGTTTGCCATATTTCATAATATAACATTAACCTAGCATGAAGGAAGACTCTTAGTATTGTGTTCAATATTAGAGTTTTTCAATATCAAGATCGCTTATCAAATTAGCCAGGTAAGTGGGTGGGGGTCTCCCCATTGCTTTTTTTAGACACCAATAAATTGGCCAGGTCAGATGACAGAATCAATTAAAAGACCACATGTAGCATTTTCCTAGACACCAATTGATCAATTGATCAAGAATTGGTTAACCTATTGTTGCATATCACTACCACTTAATATAATTTTTAATGAGGATTTCTTTGGTCTCATGCACATTCTAACTATATAATGCTAATTTATACTAATATATATCAGTATTAAAATATTTTATATATACCAGTGTAATATATGGACATTCATCATCCAAGGACAACCTTGCAGCATAATCCCATTATGCTAGGATAACCTTATGTTTGAATGATGAAGTAGTGGATCATATATGCATCAATTCATATGATCATATGAAAGCATAATTGATAGCATAAATCATAATATGCATCACATAAATATTATGTATATATGATTGAACCAAACAAGGCTGGCTTTGATACCACTGTAGGGTTTCAGGGTAGACATGCACAGCGAAAGCATAATGGATTTCAAAAATTTAAATCATGGAATCTTAAATATTAAATTTTTAAACCAGCACCTTCTTGATGATTAACAATCACATATAACATACATTTATAATAAAATTCAAGCTATAGAAGAATACCTGCAATGCTTATTCCAAAATCCGATAGAACCTTCACCGAGCGCCCGAGTTTGCCCTCTAACAGTGATCCACAAAGGGCTATGATCAGGATACCAACTCCTTAAAATGATTCCTCTTCCAAAATTCTCACTCTAAGAATTTTCTTGAGCAACAAGACCTTAAGACGTTCCTCTCCTCCTAGCCTTCCAGCTTCGAACTCAAAGTATGATCACACCAACATCTAGTCACCGATGATTTTGCCACCAAAATTATGCCAAGAGGACACTTTTCAGAAGTCTCACAATATAGAATTTGATTTTGGGCTCCAATATATGAAAAAATCAAACCCTAGCGCAAATTAGCAATACTTGCTAATTCTCTTACTATCCTTCTTACAACTTTTTCCTCTCAATTTTTCTATCTTTTCTTAAGATTTTTTTCAGAATTTTTTCTCTCTATTACACACCAATTGGCTCTGATTTTCATCCAAAATCTAGCCCTTAGCCCATATGGGATGCCCTATATATACAGGCTAAGAGGGGATGTGAGGAAGGACCAAGGGGCACCAACTCTTGGCGCTCCAACTTCTCATGTGGAGAAATAAATCTCTGTGATTTATTTTGGTGCAGAAGAGCCTTCACATAGAAGGACTTTTTCTCTTCTGTGTCCCATAAATTTTCCACACAAATTCAGCATGTAATATTTAAGAATCTAGATGAAAACTGAAGAGATAAGAGTATTCTTTAAGAAGATCTCTTCATATCTTAATGCTAATTAAGAAAAGGTAGCATTAAATTTTTGGAGTGAGACCTAGTGGGCACAGAGGACTCCTTCCATGCTTGAAACACTTCCAAGTTGGATAAGAACCAAATTAAATTAGATCTAATCCCATTAGGTCAAAGGCAACTGGTCTAGTTTAGCTCAAATACTTTGAACTGAATGTAATTAGGAACTTGGGTTAATACAATATGCCAGTATATTAAATTAACCTTTAATATTTATATTAAATCTTAATTAAATCAGACCAAAATCAAATTTCAAAGTGTGTGACCCATTGGATTCTAAATCTAGCTAGCAGTAAACACAAACTCTTAACATAACCCTAATCTGATCAGATTAGGTTAGCTCAAGAGTCCCAATCAACTAAGACTTTTTTAATTAATTTTTAAATTAAATTTTTTTAATTCTGATGAGTCCACAAGTCAAAATTAATATCTAGCAATGTATCATGACTATCTGAAAGATTTAAAATTTTAGTAAAAAATTATCAAAATATCCTTCAATGATAAGTTATCGTATAATTCAATCCTTTAGTCAAACAACATCCCAGATGAGCTGTGGGCATGGAATTATGTCAAACCCAATTGCTAATCTATATGTATCTTAATCAGAAGGTGATGATTTAATTGATGATATATTAGAAATCTCTTTCTAATTAACATCCTGCTTTGGCCAGAGACTTCCAGAATCATCGACCTATGAGATCACATAGGATATTTGCTCCCCTTATTAGGAGTGACTGATCCCTTATTGATCTTTCATAACCTCCATACACACTTCACCACATCCAGAACACCCTACACAAGGATCAGAGAATCAAGTTAGAAAGTGAACCAAAATATGGATTCATGTACACACGGTACCATGGTAATTTCAAGTCAAAGGATCACTTACACAACCCCCACTAGAGAATCATTAGCTGGCATGTAAATAAGACTCCATCAGATATTCTCTTGTAGTTCTATTTAGTAAACTTATTCTCTAATGAGTACCCATATCCTTGTATTAGTGTCACCACACAAGTAGTTGTGAGATCAACCACCCTCATCGCTGAGCATATATAGGCCATGCCAGTCTTACTGATATCATTGATCCTTGACTTAATGAACCAATGATTGAGAATATTTTAGATCATGGCTATCAAAGATTTAGATCTTACTAGCGTGATCTCATCATAGCCCTAAAACCATTGTCTAGACCTATGGGGTTCATTATAATCTTAAAAATAATAATAAGATGCAGTTATAATGAATCAAAAATATCTATTTTATTAAATATTAATATCAATTATATGAGTTTGGAAGACAAATTATAAAAAACACCCGATGGCATCTTGTATGCGATTAGCTTTTAGGGTATTATTCTTTCAATTGAACTAAGATCTAACTAGTTAGTTTGTTATAACTAAATCTTAAGTTAGTTAGGATTGGATCCAAGAATTAGTTAGTGTTTAATCAAGAATCAAGAGTCTTATTTGGATTAGGAGTCAACCAAACTTGGCTAACTAACTTCTCAACCCCATATACCTAATTATTCTCCATGCCCCACACCTTTCACCATGAGATATCCATGCCCAAAGAAGAGCCACGCCCCCCACTCTCTTCCATGAAGAAATTTGGCACCCCTGGCCCTTCTCTCCCTTGTCGCCTACTTTTTAGGATGAGGCGTCCAAGGGTTGGACGCCCCCTGTACTCTTCCACACTAAGCCTCTTCTCCAACTCCTTTTGAAAAAAATTTTGTGAGAGTTTGCTGCTGGTTCTAAGATGTCAAAGAGAAGCCCTCTTGTTGGTTTTACAGTTGAAAATAGGAAAAAAAAGTTCTTCCCAATGAGAGGAAGAGAAGGAAAAAATAAAGGTCTTTTTTCTAGTACGCAGCCTTTAGAGAAGAAAGGGTTCTTTTTATTTTTTCTCTAGCATAAAAATTAAATTAGATCTAATTTTTAATATGAAAATTTAGAGAAGAAATACCAATAAAATTTGATTGGACATTGGGGGCTTCCTAGGGTTCTAGATCATAAAGAAAAGGGAGAAGAAAAGAGAAGAACGATTCTTCTCTTGGGTCTTTTCTTTTTGATTCTTCTAGGACCTAGGATTCCATATAATTTTTTATATGAGAAATCTGATTAGAGAAGAAAAGTTCTTCTTGAAAGTGTGAAAGGAAGAGAGAAAAGTTCTCACTTGTGCGTGGGAGAATTAAAAAGAATGGGTTCTTCTCTAGATCTTTATCATAGAGATCTGATGCATGGATTTAGAAAGAAAAGGAAAGGATCTCCTTGTTCTTCATCTTCTTCATGTTTCTCTTAGATCAGCCAACAAAAGGTGTCTTCACGAACTAGCACTCCGAAAAATATCGATCAGCATAAGGGCTTCGTGTGGATACTCGTAGAGGCCGGATGCATGTGCGGCTGCTGAGCATCGAAAGAACCAACTACCATGAATTTTAGATGCAGTGATGCTTCAGTATCGAGTTTTAAACTGAATTTATATTTTAGATATGATCTAAATATAATATAGATAAGATCTATGTTTGCTGAATTTTAGATTTCAGATTTACATACATACATATTAGTTCATGTCATGATCCTATATGATAGTTTTAAATTTGATCTATGAATGCATTATAGATTAAATTATTTAATCTGTGTGTTCTGCTGCAAAAATTTTAAAAATGCATGCACAAAACCATCATGCTTTCCTTCACCTTCTGTCCACTTGTAGGACTCTTCATGTGAAGAGTCACATGAGATTAAACTCTGCACGTGCGGCTTCACTTCTAGATAATTTTCAATGCCCAAAAAACAATTCAAAACTTATCATTCCAAGCTTTGAGATAAGAGGCATAGAGTGGAGGGTGATGTGGGCTACCACATGGGTCTTAATCCCAAGTATGAAGGACTCAATCCCTTCTCCATGCACCATAGTGCACACTCATCATAATATGCACGTCAAGAGTCCCTGCTTGCTGAGACTCTTGCAAATGGCCCCCATAAGGCTATGTGGTGCCATCCAATGGCTGCCACATCCTAATCCAAATCCAAAATACGTCTTGGTTCAATTTGGTTTGATCAAAAAGTAAGATTCGAATCGAATTCGAATCTGATTTAAGGAGCTAGGGTTTCTACTATACTTACCAAAAATCCAATTGGATCCAAAATTTCAATCAACTATATCAAATGGGTCCTTGCTATTTATCTTAAATAAGTAATGAATAAGATAATATGGCACAATATATGATGAAGCATAATATCTCTTATTAATAATATATAATCAATGTCATGTATATAAGTAGGAAGCTAAAATAGAAAAGTCCCATCGCATCATCCATGCGATTAGCAGGACACTATTCTTTCAACCATGGCTGCACCATCATGGGCCATCCCTGGGCCATCTTTTCTAGGCAAGACTCCCTTTGAGTTGGGGAGAATGGGGGTTAAAACAAGATCCCTTGTTTTGCCTAAACGAACGAAGAAGAAGAAGAGAGAGAAAAAACTATTATTCCCTCATTTCTCCCTCTTCCCTACTCTCTTTTTATTAACTTGCTGTATGTTTTCTCTCTCTACTTTTTCTTTCTTATTTTTTTTTTCTATTAGAGTTCTTTGATCTTAGAAGAAAAAGAGTTTTCTTTAGTGGCCTATATTGAATAATCAGAAATCTTGAGCGTTGTCATCTAGCCAATCCTTATGGGAATACTGGATTTTAAAAATTTTATTTTAAATAACTATGATTGAATTTTGATCAAAGTATGATTTTTATATATCGAGCCTAGAGAAGTATTTTTAGGATTACTTGTATCCGTAGTTGCATCTACTTGTTAGGTAAGTTATGTTTCACTTGTTAGAAAATGGGTAGGGTTGTATGCAAGATTTTAAAACCTTTTTGAAGTAGCAATGGAAACGATCTAGATTAAATCCTTTAACTCCGCATACAATAGATCTAATCCATATCTATCTAAGCTCTGGATCTAAGAGATATATATATATATATAATCTGAAAATAAAATAGAAAAAGTTGAGATCGGATCTCAATACCTTGCATGGGTTGATATACACCACAATCGATAATCATAGATCTGAAGGTTCTTAAGCTGCATATGTGTCCGATCTCTATAGTTATCTACTGGGATCAATCTTGAACCTTTCTTCTTATTATAGATTCATCTTTTCTAAGATGAATCTCAACTTTTTGGACCTTTGATCAACTCTTAATCTTTGACCATGATCTCAACGTTTGAACTGTAGCCTTTCTCCCTATTTTTTACTGTAGAAGAGATCACTCTCAACTTGGGCACGTGGGAAGATGGAACGCCCAACCTTTGGGCATTGGAAAGAGCGGAGGAAGGGAAAATGGCATGGAGATGGAGAGGATGGAGATCTGAATTCATAATTCATTTTTTTTTTTTTGAAACCTCTTAAATAGATCTTTTCTTGATTCCAAATCAATCTCCAATCTATCTAAAAAGGCTAGTCCTTATCTCATAAGGATTCTTATCTTTTAATCTAATTTTTTTCTAAAAAATTAGATCCAATTGGAAAGGCTCTCATCTCTTATGGCAAGTAGATGGGGCGCCCTATATCCCATAAGGGAGAAAGAGGGGGTGCCCACATCAAAATAGGTAAGTAGTTGGGGCACCAACTCTTGGCACCCTTTTAACATTTTTTGCACACAAGAGAGGGGGGATAGCCCCTCTCTCTCTCCCCTTCCACGCCAAGGCAAAAAAGAGGGAGTGGGCTCCTCTCTCTTCTTACACCCACTCCAAGGGGTTTGCACCCCGTTGGACTTTCCAAAAAGGGAGGCATGCGCCTCCTCTCCTTTTTTAAAATATTTCATGCCACAGAAGAAAATAATAAGAGAGAAAATAAGAAAAATTGCTTACCAACTAATTAGCTTGATCCAATCTTTTTGGGCTCTCAAATAGGTATCCCTCTAAATCTAAATCAAAATGGATCTAGTTAAAGTTCAAGGCCATAGACTTGATCCAATCCTTACCTAATAAGGAACCCAACTCTAAAGAAGAATTGGATTTAACCATGTGCTAGCATAGTTCTCTTAAACTTAATAAGATTTCATTAAATCCTAACTTAGTTAGAACTTTCATAAGCCCAATTGGTTAATTCAAGATTAAATCCCTTAATGTGTGACTCCATATTTTTCATTCTATCTGGTAGTGAGATATTGTGATCTCCATCACAATATCATTGAAACTCCTTTCAATGGGTTGGAACAATTCTAACTCTGTCCTTCGAGGGTCATCGATCATCAAGACGATATCCGATGAGTCTCACAATCTCTCAGTGATACCTAGTAGTATATAATGGCAACCTAGTAGAATGAAAGTATGAACCCTTAGGTATAGTTATCATATAATTCAGTCCTTTTATCATGAGTCCTAACTTGATGGAGATCATAGAGAACTCATCAAATCCCATCATTAATTATATGCCAGATTAGTTCGACTCGAGTTTACTTATGAATTCCGTGAAAATTCTTTTTCAATATTTACACTTGCTTTGGCCAAAGACTTTCTAAACTCAGTCTCGCAAATTGCATAAGGCTTCTCTTTTCCTACCATGATCAATAGATTCTATCCAGATGCATCTTATTCCTAACGGTGAATCTGAATCTACTGTAGCCAACATATACAATAAGGACAAGAAAGGTTAGGGACTAAGAAAACATATGGTCAAACTCAGTAGCCTCACTGCGAATAGTCAATGACACCACAAGTCAAAGGACCACTCAGACCACTATAGCATCGAGATAACCACTGATGAGTGAGTAGACATCCAAGTGGTTTCTCATGTTGGTCACACTCAGTGTAACTTGTTCTCTAACAACTACCTATACTCTTACCTCAGTGTCCCTACATTGTAGACCCAAGACTCATCTATTCAGAAAGAAGGTGATCCATGTACTGATCTTTAAATGGATTGATCACTATCCTCTGTGATGATCCTTTAATCGAGAGCATTTAAAAACTAACTACTAATTAATATATATCTCAAATTTTCAATATTTTGAGAATATATAAAATGATCTTTGTTAATTTTTAAGACAAATCATGGATACATAAACATAATTGGAAATAAAAATGCCCTTTATTAATAATAAAAGTATTACAAGTATAAAGTTAAGTCTCAAAATTACAAAATATGTCAGCCAATAATTGGCTAGATCACTCATCTAACATCACCTTTATTAAATTTTTTTTGGTAATTTATTAATTAATAAATTGATGACTTTTGAATTGTATTAATTCATGATGTGAATATAATGAAAAAAATTTGAATATTGAAAATATCCTATCTTTTTTTTGAAACAATTATGATGATGTGTGATCATAATGAATGATCTGATTTGATTGATTTGATATTTTATTATTTACTTACATTTTTGTTGAAAAAAGATATGATACTGCATAATGATATGAATTGTCAATCTAGCTAAGTAAAGGGCTTCGCCAGTGGGGGCTAATGCATTGACAAATGATTTGTCTTGAGAATTTATGTCATAAGCAGATATGTGATATGTCTCTAGTAGATTCATGATTCTTATTGACTTGGCTATCGGTTGATATGCAGTACACTACAAGATGACATACAGCTTGATAATGTGAAAAATATGGTTGATAAGATAAACTTGATAATTTGAAGAATTTAAGATCATGAATATAAGTTATCTTTATGATGAATTGAAATTCTATTCACAAATATTTGATAATATGATATATCAAGATTTTAATTTTTGAACTTGTTAGATGTATGATCTGGAAAGTCAATTGTTGGCTGACACATTATATTATTCTAGGACATATTTTATACTTGATTTAATAAAATTAATAAAATAGATATTTTTCTTATCTCTTCGTGTGTAATGTGTCTATGAATTATCCAAGGGATTAATGGACAATGATACATATTCTCAAGAGTTAAGAATTTGGGATGTGCTATTATAGATTAACTCCTAAATTGCTCCCAATTATTGAATCATCATAGAGACGGTGATGGATCCATCAAGATCGATGCACAGATCGCTTTCCTTTAGTATGAATTTCGAATCTATGGTGTATGGACATTGGAGTGAGAGTGCAGGTGGTTGTTAGAGAACAACAATATTAAGTGTGATAAACAATGAGAAGTCACTTAGATGTCTACTCACTTGTAAGTGACTATCTCGATGCTATAGTTATGTGAGTAGTTTTTCAACCTGCAGTATCTCGACTACTCATAGTGGGATTACTATAGTTTGATAACATATAAACATAATCTCTAGCCATTCAAGACCTTACGATGTTTGTTGGCTGTAGTCAGTTCGCTGTAGGAGTGGGTGCACACTCATAGGGGATCTATCGATTTTAGTAATTGAAGAGTAGTCCTATGCGACTAAAGACTGAGTCCTTAAGTCTATGACTACAGTAACATGATAATGAAAAAAAGTTTTCATGAGATTTATGATTGAGTTCAAGCTAATTAAGTCTTACATATGACGGATGCTTAAGATTTGACAAGTTTTCATAACCTACATCCTATCGAAACTCTCAATAGAATAACTGAATCATATGGTAACTATACCTAGAGGTTCTACTTTCAGTTCTACCAGATTGCCACTACATATTATTAGATGTCACTAGTAGATTATGAGAACTCACTAGGATCATTCTGGATCGATAATCCTTTAAGGGTATGAGTTGGAATTGTTTCGACTCATTGAAAAGAGTTTTTGATGTTACTTTGATAGAGATCATTGTAAGTCTCACTGCCAGACAGAATTGAACCTATAGGGTCACACACAAAAGGGATTGACCAAGTCATTTGATTGGATTAAGATCAAATTATTAATTAGATTGATAATTTAGATCAATTTGTAGGAGTTACAAATATAGTAACTGCTAATTGTAAGCATAAGGGTCTTAATTGCAAATGTTGTAATGTAGTTTAGCCTGATTAAATTATGGATCAAGTCTTAATTAATTTAAATAAAATTTAACTTAATTAAACTTGACTTAATTTATGGCTAATTGGGTTTAATAATCTAAGTTGGACTTGGGTTCCAATCCTAATTGTATTAGGATTGACTGTCTTTTTGAATTAGATTTGGATCAGAGTCGAATTGGATTCGAACCAAACTCAAATTGACCCTGGACCTCACCTAATTAGATTAGATTAAGAATTTTAATTTAACTAAGATTCTCTCTCCTTTTTTCAGGGAAAAGAGGAGGAGGTGGTGCCCTTCTCCTAGCACACATAGGAAAAGAAGGGGCACCAATAGTTGGCACCCCATCCTTCTGAGTCTCTCTTTCTTACTCAATTTGAAAATTAATTAAATTCTAACTGATTGAGAATCAAATTTGAAATTTATTTGATTTATTTTTTTTATTTTTGGCCATAGAGATTGAGGAGGAATTGGATTCTGAAAGAATAATGCCCTACAAGCCAATCGTATATGAGAAGCGATAGGATATTTTTTGTAATTTATTTTTCAAACTCATATAATTGACATTAATATATTAATAAAATAGATATTTTTGATTCATTATATGCAACATCTTTTATTTTTAAAATTATAATGAATCCCATAGGTCTTGAGCAATGATTTTCGGACTGTGATGAGATCATGCCAGTGAGATCTAAATCCTTGATAGCTATGACCTAAAATATTTCTAGTCGTTGGTTTATTGAGTCAGAGATCAATAATATCGGTAAGACTGGCATATCGTATATATGCTCAGAAATGAGGATGGTTGATCTCACAACTACTTATGTGATGACACTAATACAAGATATGGGTGCTCATTAGAGAATGAGTTTACTGAATAGACCTGTGAGAGAATATCAGATGGAGTCTTATTTATATATCAACTGATGATTCTCTAGTGGAGTTGTGTAAGTAATCTTTAGACCTGAGATCGTCATGGTACCTTGTGTACATAAATCCATATTTTGGTTTACTTTCTAACTTGGTTCTTTGAACCTTGTATAGGGTGTTTTGGATATGGTGAAGTGTGCATAGAGGTTGTACATGATCAACAAGAGATCAGTCACTATTAATAAGGAGAGCGAACATCCTATGTGATCTCATAGATCGATAATTCTGAAAGTCTTTGGCCCAAGTAGAATCATAATTAGAAAAGAGTTTTTAATATATTATCAACTGAATCATTACTTTCTGATCGAGATACATAAAGATAAGTAATTAAGTTTGACATATTTTCATGCCCACAGCTCATCTGAGATGTTGTTTGACTGAATGATTGAATTACACGGTAACTTCTCACTGAAGGATATTTTGATAATTTTTTATCAAAATTTTAAATCTTTCAGGTAGTCATGATATATTGCTAGATATCAATCTTGACTTGTAGACTCATCAAAATTAAAAAAAATTAATTCAGGAAATAATTAAAAAAATCTTAGTTGATTGAGACTCTTCGGGTGACCTAATCTGATCGGATTAGGGTTATATCGAAAATTGGATCTACACTACTGGTTAGATTTGAAATCCAATGGATCACACATTTTAAAATTTGGCCTTAGTCTGATTTAATTAATATTTAATATAAATTTTAATGATTAATTTGATATGCTAACACATTGTATTAACCCAAGTTTCAAAATTGGTTTAGATCAAAGTGTTTGAGCTAATCTAGACCAATTGTCTTTGACTTAATGGGATTGGGTCAATTTTAATTATGTTATTATCCAACATAAAATAGTTTCAAATGGAAAAGAACTCCTCAGTGCCCACCAGATGCCATGCCAAAATATTAATGCCGCCTACCTCTTTTTAGCGTGCAAAGATGAAGTCTTTCTTCATGAAGGATCTTATCTTAACGCGTTGCCTTAAATACTCAACCAGATCTCTTATGATTTAATACTAATTTTTAATGGGATTTTTATGGGGCATAAAAGTGGAGGATTTCTTTTATGTGAAGGCTTTCTTACATCAAAAATCCTACACGGTAAATTTATTCACCACATGAGAAAGTGGAGCGCAAAAGGTTGGTGCCCCTTGGTCCTTCTCACGTCCCTTGGTCCCTTATTTAAATGGGACATCCCATATGGCCCAAGTGCTAAATTTTTGGATGGAAACTAGAGATAACTGGCATGTAGATCAGAGAAAAAATTTTGGAGAAAATTTGAGAAAAAAGCAAGGAAAATTGAGTGGCAAAAGTTGTAAGAAGGGTGGTGAGAGAATTAGCAAGTGTTGCAAGTGTGCCCTAGGGTTTGGTTTTCTCATGGGTTGGAGCTAAAAATCAAAATCTAGATTATGAGACATTTGAAGAGTGTCTTCTTGGTGTGATTCTAGTGGAAGATTGAAAGCAACTGGGTTTTGGTGTGATCGTTCCTCAAGTTTGAAGCCGGCAGTATTTTTGAGAAGACAAAGCTACGACGGCGCACTGATTAGGAAGGACCTTGACTAACTTTCATGTGGATCACCATTAGAGAGCTTCTACTTTGGAGTCTCGTGGAGATCACTAACATACCATATTATCCTTTTGGTGAAAGTAAAAATTCTATCCCTTTGCATGCTTGTTTTGTTTTGATCGACATCGATAAGGTGATTCTAGGATTTGGATTTCGGCTTGACAGTTTTAATTGTTAAAGCTATTGACTTATTTGGTTTTAAAATTTTAAAAATCACTTTATGCTATATAGCTAGAATCCAACAGTGGTATTAGAGCCACCTTTGTTAGATTCGATTAATCAAGTGCAAAGTAATAGTGTAGAATTGTTCTTGTTCATATGTTGTCAAAAAATAATGCTTTGATTCTTAGCATCGATCTTTAAAATCAAAAATTATTTTTGACTTTATAAGAGCCATGGATATAAATTTTAGTTATTAAATTATGAATTTATGATAATTTGAAATTTATATTTTCATGATAGTTTGATGCTTAAATCAATTTATGGTTAAGGGTGTTATGCATGCCTAATTTGATTAGGGTTTGCTTGATTACTTGAATATGCTTGACATATGTTATGTCTTCTATTGCACCTTTATATGATTTTTGGCATGATTATATGATTACTATTATGACTTATAAAAGTATGTCAAATTACATAATATGTTTAGCACATTTTATGTAGTTGTAGTTAGGATGTGCCGCGACCAGTTCAAAGATCCTCTTAAAAATTATATTAAGTTGTAATGTCGGGATTCACTTTCAATTCAAATGTTAAATTCATTTGATCAATTGGTATCGAGAAAAGTGTGAAAGATGGTTTTCTAATTAGGTCCGTATGCTGGCGTGACCAACTTTATTGATGTCTAAGAAAAGTTGCGGAGAGCCTCCCACGTACTGATCTAGCCAATATGGTCTTATTGAATTTTAGACTTAGATTGATTAGTGATGTAGATACTATGAAGGCCTTCCTTCAAACTTGGTTAATAGAGTATGTCAAGATCTTAGTAAGCTGTCGTGCTATCCATAAGGCTTACTATAGAAATTGATATGATGTTGACCAAGTGCATATTGATGCTTATGGCATATTTGAATAGTGTGGCTTTGTTGTGCTATCCACAAGGGCAGCATTGTTTAAGTATGACCATATGAAATTGAAGGGTTAACTTAATTAGAACACTATAGTTTATTATGCTATCTACAAGACTATATGTGATCTAGAGGCAAGAGAGAAAAATATTGAGAATTGTATAAGTACAATTGATAAAGAGTTATCTACTCTTGAACTTATGAATACTTATTGTGCTATCCACAAGGTGTTTGTGAGGAATAGGGATCTCAACCCTACTAAGAAATATTAGTATGTTTCTTGATTTTCATATTTGAGGGCTATGAAGTTTGATAAAATAGTGGGAGACACAATTAGACAAAAGTCCTAATCTAGTTGTACATGTCATCATGAGTTGTCTGCTTATATTGTGTTCTTGTTATTGTAGATTAACTACTCATATGGCATCCTCGCTATCACTTAAAAGCATATTAGATGCAAATAAATTAACCGAACCAAACTACATCGACTGGTTAAGAAACTTGAGAATAGTTCTCACTCAAGAGAAAATCTCCTATATTTTGGATACACCTGCACCCGATACAATTGGAGAAGATGCTTCCAAAGGAGGAAGGAGCCACATATAAGATGTGAAAAGAGGATAGTGTGACTGTCAAATGCATCATGCTTGCCTCGATGAGCAACGAGCTTCGAGGGAGCATGAGGACATGGATGTTCCCTTTATACTCCTTAATCTTAAGGAGTTAAATGAGGAACAAAGTAGAACTATTAGATATGAGATATCTAAGTAGTTATTCTGTGCCTGTATAATTGAAGGCACCTCTGTGGAAATGCATGTCCTGAAAATGATTGATTTGATCACCATCTGAGACAACTGGGCTTTGCCATAGATAGTGAATTGAGCTAAGATTTGATCCTATAGTCTCTCCCTGACTCCTCTCAGTTTGTTATAAATTACTATATGAACAAACGAACACTAGCCTGCCTAAGCTGCTGAACATGTTGAAAATAGCAGAGAGCCATTTCAAGGGCGAAAAGGCTTCGATACTTCTTGTTGATAAGATCAATAAGAAGAAAGGTAAGAAGGGTTCTAAGAAAAAGCTGAACCCTAAGGCTAGCATATTTAAGAAGAAGGTGAAGAAGATCTTCACCAAAGGTACTTGCTATCACTATGGCAAGGAGGCCACTGAAAGAAAAATTGCAAGGAATACCTTACAACCGTGAAACCGACAAATATTACTAAAGATTTGCATATGATATAAACTAACTTATCATTAAGTACTTTATTTTCAGATACTTGGGTATTATTAGATACCGCTTGTAGCTCACACCTTTGCAAATCATTGTAGGGTCTATAGAAAATAAAAAATCTGAATAAAGGTGACTTCGAGCTATTCGACGCTAGTGGAGAGTCCATTCAGGTCGAAGTCGGAACCAGGATTTTAAAGTTACCTTCGAACAAAATTTTAGAACTAAAGACTTATTATTATATCTCTAATATCATTAGAAATATTATTTCTGTACCATTGTTATTGGAACAAGGTTTTAAAATAAAAGCAAAGAATAATGGTTGTTCTATATATATTTTTCTAGTGAATATTATGAAAATACTTATATTGATAATGGTCTTTTGTTTCTTTCACTTAATGATAATGTACTTCATATTGATAATATGAAGAAAAAAAGAGAGAGGATGTGAACGTCACATACCTCCAGCACTACCGACTTGGCTATATAAATGAGTTGAGAATTAACAAGTTATACAAAAATAAATTTTTTGATCCTTATAATTATGAATTATATGAAACTTATGAATCTTGTCTCATGGAAAAAATAACCAAGATTTCATTTACTGGACATGGAGAAAGGGTTAGTGACATATTGGACCTTGTACATACTGATGTTTGCAGTCCAATATCGACTCAAGCTAGAGGTGGATACTCTTACTTCATCACATTTTCTGATGATAGGTCAAGGTTTGGATATATATATTTAATAAAAAATAAATTTGAAGCCTTTAATAAATTTAAAGAGTATCAAAGAATGATTGAGAAACAAACTAGTAAAAGTATTAAAGCTCGTCGATCTGATCGAAGAGAAGAATACTTATTTAGTAAATTTTTTAATTATTTAAAATAAAATCTCTCATAATGGACACCTCCTTATACTCCATAATTAATTAAATTACAGAAAGGAAGAATCATACTTTATTAGATATGGTGCAGTCCATGATGTGTTTCATAGATCTTTCGATATCTTTTTGGGAATATGTTTTCGAGGCCACAGCGTATGTCTTAAATAAAGTACCTTCTAAATCTGTTTCTAGCACTCCATATGAGATATGAAAAAGAAAAAGACATAATCTTAAGTATCTTAAGATTTGGGGTTGTTCAGCTTATGTGAAAAATATTGATGGACATAAGTTAGATGCTAGATCAAAAAATACAGATTTATGAGTTATCCCAAGGAGAGTATAGGATACTACTCCTACACCCTACTGAATAAAAGATATTTGTTGGTAAGCATATCGTTTTCTTGGAGAAAGAGTTTATCTAAGAAAGAAGCAGTGGGAGGTCTATTGAACTTGTGAAAGTTCAAAACCTACAACCCATTCAGGATTCACAAACTGATTCTCAAACAGATGTGCCCATTGTTGAGGCACAGCCACTACACACACCTCCTCTCCGAAGGTCAAGTAAAGTGAGTAATGTACCACTCAAGATGGGTTTGTCATTGAGAATGACAATACATCCTACATCATTGAGAATGATGATCCCACGACCTATTTGGAAGCTATCATGAGTAGCAACTCTGATAAATGGCTCAATACCATGAAATCTGAAATGGACTTCATGTATACCAACCAAGTTTGGACTTTAGTTGATACACCTGAGGGTGTGACCCCAATAGGCTGCAAATGGATCTTCAAAAAGAAGATTGAAGTAGATGGCTAGGTAGAGACCTATAAGGCCAGACTGGTGGCAAAAGATTTTAGACAAAAATAAGATATTGATTATAAAGAAACCTTTTCGTCGGTAGTCATGTTTAAGTCTATTCGGATAATGCTTGCTGTTGCAGCATACCATGACTATGAGATCTGACAGATGGATGTCATGACTATCTTTCTCAATGAAAATCTTGAGGAAGAAGTCTATATGACTCAGCCAAAGAGATTTTTTTTAGTGGGAGAGTAAATCAAGTATGCAAGCTGAATAGATCCATTTATGGATTAAAACAAGCATCGAAAAGTTGGAACATCCATTTTGGTGAGACAGTCAAATCGTTTGATTTTATCAAAAATATGGATGAGCTTTATGTATACAAGATACTAAGGAGTGCTGTTGTCTTCTTGGTCTTATACGTGGATGACATACTGCTCATTGAGAATGATGTTTCAATGTTGCAATTGGTCAAGATATGGCTATCACAAAAGTTTTTCATGATAGACTTGGGTGAATGTCTTATATACTTGGTATAAAGATCTATAGAGATAGATCAAAAAGGATGCTAGGCTTGTCCCAATCTAGGTATATTGATCTTATGTTGAAGAGGTTTAATATGGAGAGAAGTAAAAGAGGTTACTTGCCTATGGGTCATGGCATACAACTCTCTAAGAAGATATCTCTTAAAACATTAGAAGAGAGATAGAATGGGTTCTATTCCTTATGCTTCTGCTGTAGGATCAATTATGTATGCTATGTTATGTACCAGATCTGATGTGGCTTATGCCTTGGGCATTGTAAGCAGATTTTAGGCTGATCCTAGAGAGGATCATTGAAAAGCTGTGAAAAATATACTCAAGTACTTGAGAAGGACTAGAGATATTTTTCTAATATATGGTTGATCTGATTTAAAACTGAAAGATTATACTGATTCTAATTTTTAATCTAATTCAAATGATAGTAAATTATATTTGGATATGTGTTCACTCTGTATAGTGGTGCAATAAGTTGGAAGAGTTCCAAACAGCAAACTGTTACTGACTCGATCATTGAGGCTGAGTATATTATTGCTAGTGAGGCTGCTAAGGAGGCCATCTGAATGAAGAAATTTATCTCAAAATTGAGTATGGTTCCAAGGATTGAATAACCAGTGCCCTTTTATTGTGATAATACTGAGGTAGTTGCTCAGGCCAAAAAACTAAGGTCTCATCATAAATCTAAGCATATCCTAAGATGGTTCCACCTCATTCAAAAGATAGTCGAAAGATAAGATGTGATCGTGGAGCGAGTTGACACTAAGAATAATATAGCAGATCCATTCACTAAGGCCTTGTCAATGCAGCAGTTTGACCGCCATCTTGATAGCATGGGCATCAAGTATAGGGGCGATTGGCTGTAGTGTAAGTTAAAAATTGAAAGAATGATGCCCTACAAGCCCATCGCATATGGGATGCGATCGGATGTTTTCTGTAATTTATTTTTCAGATTCATATAATTGATATTAATATATTAATAAAATAGATATTTTTGATTCATTATATACTGTATCTTTTTGTTCTTAAGATTATAATAAACCCCATAGGTCTGGACAATAGTTTTAGGGCCGTGATGAGATCACACCTGTGGGACCTAAATCCTTAATAGCCATGACCTAAAATATTTCTAGTCGTTGGTTCATTGAGTCGGGGATCAATGATACTGGTAAGACTGGCATGTCTTATGTATGCTCAAAAATGAGGGTGGTTGATCTCACAATCACTTGTGTGGTGACACAAATATGATATGGGTGCTCATTAGAAAATGAATTCACTGAATAGACCTGTAAAAGAACATCAGATGGAGTCTTATTTACATGTCAACTGATGATTCTCTAGTAGAAGTTATGTAAGTAATTCTTAGACCTGAGATCGCCATGGTACCTTATGTATATGAATCCATATTTTGGTTCACTTCCTAACTTGGTTCTTTGATCCTTGATGGGGTATTCTGGATATAGTGAAGTGTGCATGGAGGTTGTGAGTGATCAATATAGGATCAGCCACTCCTAATAAGGGGAACGAACATCCTATGTGATCTCATAGGTCGATGATTTTGGAAGTCTTTCGCTAAAACAGGATGATAATTAAAAAGAGTTTTTAATGTATCATCAACTAAATCATTGCTTTCTAATCGAGATACATAAAGATAAGTAATTGGATTTGACTTATTTCTATACCCATAGCTCATTTGAGATGTTGTTTGACAGAAGAATTGAATTACATGTTAACTTGCCATTGAAGGATATTTTGATAATTTTTTATCAAAATTTTAAATCTTTCGGATAGTCATGACACATTACTAGATATCAATTTTGACTTGTAGACTCATCAGAATTAAAAGAGTTTAATTCAAAAATTAATTAGGAAGAGTCCTAGTTGATTGGGACTCTTCGGGTGACCTAATTTGATCATATTTGGATTACATCGAAAGTTTGGATCCATTGCCAGATAGATTTGGAACCCAATGGGTCACACATTTTAGAATTTGGTTTTGATCTAATTTAATTAGGATTTAATATAAATTCTAAGGGTTAATTTGATATGCTAGTATATTGTATTAACCCAATTTCCTAAATTGGTTTAGATCAAAGTGTTTGGGCTAACCTAGACCAATTATCTTTGACTTAATGGGATTGGGTCAATTTTGATTGAGTTCTTATCCAACTTGAAATAGTTTCAAGTGGAGAAAGACTCCTCTATGCCCACCTGATGCCATGCCAAAATATTAATGCTGCCAACCTCTTTTTAGTGTGTAAAGATGAAGAGTCCTTCTTCATAAAGGATCTTATCTTAACATGTTACCTTAAATACTCAACCAGATCACTTATGATTTAATGCCAATTTTTAATGAGATTTTTATAAGGCATAGAAGAGGAGTTCTTCTATGTGAAACTCTCCTATGCCAAAAATCCTACATAGTGAATTTTTTCACTATATGAGAAAGTGGAGTGCCAAAGGTTGGTGCCCCTTGGTCCTTCTCATGTCCCTTAGTCCCTTATTTAAATGAGACATCCTATATGGCCCAAGTGCTGAGTTTTTGGAAAGAAACTAGAGATAAGTGGCATATAAATTAGAAAAAATTTTTAAAAAAAATCTAGGAAAAAGACAAGAAAAAATTGAGTGGCAAAAATTGCAAGAAGGGTGGTGAGAGAATTAGCAAGTATTGCTAGTGTACCCTAGAGTTTGGTTTTTTTATGTGTTGAAGCCAAAAATCAAATTCTAAGTTGTGAGACATCTGAAGAGTATCTTCTTGGCATAATTTTGGTGGTAAGATTGAAAGCAACTGGGCTTTGGTGTGATCGTTCCTCGAGTTCGAAGCTAGTAGTGTTCTTGAGAAGATAAGGCTGCATGACTGATTAGGAAGGACCTTGGCCAACTTCCATGTGGATCACCATTGGAGGGCTTCTACTTTAGAGTCTCGTGGAGATCACCAACGTGCCACATTATCTTTTTGGTGAAAGTAAAAATTCTATCCCTTTGCATGCTTATTTTGTTTTGATCAACATCGGCAAGGTGATTCTAGGATTTGGATTTTGGCTCAATAGTTTTAACTATTAAAGCTATTGAATTTTTGGTTTTAAAATTTTAAAAATTATTTTCTACTACATGGTCGGAACCCAACAGATTCCTTCTAGGGTTACCCTTTATGGGACATAGAGAAAGGGCTACTGAGTTACTTGTCCTAGTACACATTGACGTGTGTCAGTCATTTGATATGCAGGTCAGAGGTGATTATACCTACTTCATCATCTTTACCGATGATCTATTACGATATGGATATGTGTATCTGATGAAACATAAGTTTGAATCCTTCAAAAAGTTTAAAAAATTCAGAAATAAAGTAGAAAAACAAACAGGCAAACCCATTAAGGTTCTTCGATTTGATCAAGGAGGTGAATACCTTAGTCAAAAGTTTTTGAGATATCTTAAGGACAACGACATAGTCTCTCAAAGGACTCTTTCTAGAACACCTCAGCTCAACGGAATATCTGAAAGGAGGAATATGACCCTATTAGATATGATTTGGTCTATGATGAGCTTCACTAATTTATCTTTATATCTTTAGGGACATGCCTTGTTAACTGTAATTCATTTATTGAATAAGGTTTTATAAAATCTGTTCCTACCACACCATATGAGATATAGTACAGTAGAAAGTTGAGTCTAAATTATCTTAAGACTTGGGGACGTCCGGCCTATGTCAAGAGACAAATGGTTGGTAAATTAGAGGATAGATCTTTAATAGCTCATTTTATAGGATATTCAAAAGAATTAATGGGATACTATTTCTACTTTCTATAAGATCACAATATGATTGTGAGTCAGAATGCCATATTCTTAAAAAAATAATTTATCCAGAATGGTGACAGTGGGAGGTTAGTTGAGCTTGAAGATAAGGTCTCTGTAGAGCAAAGAGCTATAGATCCTTAGGAATCCATTATTCATGAGCCAGTACTTGATATTTCTCCATCACCTTGTAGATCTAGCAGGGTATCCCAACCTCCTGAAAGGTACATGGATATGTTTGCGGAGGAAGTAAAGAAAATGTTCCTTATGAGAGATAAGAGTTATGGTGATGATCCTAATACCTTTGATGAGGTGATGTCTGACATCAATTTTGAGAAATGATTAGATACAATGAAGTCAGAAATTGACTCAGTGCACTTGAATCAAGTATGGACCTTAGTGGATCCACTTAAGATTATAGTACCCATTAGGTATAAATGAATCTATGAAAGAAAAATAGATGCCAATGGTAAGGTAGAGACCTATAAAGCTAGACTTATGGCAAAAGGTTATAGTTAGTGTGAAGGCATTGACTATCAAGAAATTTTCTTGCCCATATCCTGCTGAAATCCATCCATACTCTGCTTCCTATTGCAGCTTATTATGATTATGAAATCTGACAGATAGATATGAAAACTACTTTTCTGAATGAATATCTTGAGGAAGATATCTATATGGAGTATCCTTTGGGTTTCACATCTGGTAATGGTGATCACTGAGTTTGCAAGCTGCAAAAGTCTATATATAGATTAAAGCAAGCTTTTTGGAGTTGGAATCTTCATTTTAATGATGCAATCAAATCATTTGATTTCATCAAGAATGAAGAGGAACCTAGTGTATACAAGAGGATCGGTGGGAGCACAATAACATTCTTTGTATTATACGTGAATGATATTCTCCTCATTGGGAATGATATTCCCATGCTGACCTTGATCAAAAGATGGTTGTCCAAAAATTTTTTTATGAAAGACCTAGGAGAAGCATCCTATATTCTTGAAATAAATATCTATAGGGATAGATCTAAAAGGATACTAGGCCTATTACAAAAGTTGTATATAGAGAAAGTGCTGAAGAGGTTCAGTATGAAAAACTTTAAAAGAGAATTCTTACCTCTTAGGTATGGTATTAGTCTTTCCAAGACGATGTATTTGACCACATCTGAGGAAATTCAGTGCATGAGTAGGATTCCTTATATCGCGACCATATGGGGCCTCATTTATGCCATACTGTATACTTGACCTAATACTGCCCTTGCTATGAGTGTCACAAGCAGATATTTATCGAATTCAGATAAAGAGCACTGGATTGCTGTGAAGAACATCCTTAAGTACTTAAAAAAAATTAAAGATTTATTCTTGGCCTTTGGAGGAGATTTTGAGTTGCGAGTCGAGGCGTATACTGATTTAGACTTTATGTCTGATCCTGATGATAGAAAGTCTATATCAGGATATGTGTTTATATGCAATGACGGTGCAGTCAGTTGAAAGAGTTTCAAGCAATCCATCATAGCAGACTCGACCACAGAAGCTGAATATGTCGCTACTTGAATGCTACAAAGGAAGACTTTTGATTCAAAAAGTTCATCACGAAGCTTGGGGTTATGATATTCGATGCCATACCACTTTATTGCAATAATAATGGAGCTATAGCTCTTGCTAAAGAGTCGAGGTCTCATCAAAAATCAAAGCACATCGAGTGGCAGTTCTATATCATATACGACTATTTCGAAAAAAAATGTGTAGAGATCATCATAAATTATTAAAGTATGTTTTTTACGGTACATAAAATATTCAGCCAGAGCCGCTCCTGTATAAGGAGTGAGGTATTGTAATGTAGCAGGTGAATCTGCCATTTGGGCTACCACAATGGTGTATTCCATCGCCCCTCGTTCCTGAAAAGTAGTCACTACCTGAGTCACAGAAGATGCTTTTTGACCAATAGCTACATAAACACATATCAAATTTTGCCCTTTTTGGTTAAGAATCATATCTGTAGCTACTGCTGTTTTTCCAGTCTGACTATCCCCAATAATTAATTCTCGCTGACTGCGTCCTACAGGGATCATCGAATCGATAGCAATAAGCCCCGTTTGAAGAGGTTCATATACAGAACGTCTCGAAATAATACCTGGGGCAGGAGATTCAATTAATCGAGATTCAGAAGCTAAAATTTTACCTCCGCAGACAATATGGCTAACCTGCTGACAAAGCAATTGAGCCAACCAAAGATGGAAGTCTACCTTAAGAAGATAGAACTTGGATTAATGGCCAATTAGCTTTAGTCTAAGTGGGAGATTATTAGATATAGGTCCTAGAAGCCAATTTAGCTGACACATTGTTGAAGAAAGAAAAACTACTTCTCTTTCGATAGTTCAGATTGCATCTAAAAATTTTTTATTAATCCATATAAATAAAGATCAAATTTTTATCTGATTAGTGGTGGAATAGGAGATCAAATCTCCAAAAATTTGAAATCAAACCTTCGTAGAGGCTTGGAACTGCAGACCCTTTACTTCTTATACATGCCAGATATTGTGAGAAAGTGGGATGAACTACGATCAAATCACCTTCGCAACCCAATCAAATGAGGGAGGAGATGTACTGGTGTGACACCTCACACTAGCAAGTGGGATGCCTAAGGAAGGCCCATGCCAGGGGAGGAGGGGCGGCACAAAAAGGGAGAGGCCAAGGAGAAGAAGAAGGGCTCATCTTCTCTTATGCCTCTCTCTCTCTCTTTCTCTTTTCTCTCAATTTGATTTGTTTGCTATGCATCCATAGGTAGAGACCCTCTCTATTTATAGATGAATCCTATAACCCAATAAGTATAGAACTTCTAACTCAAACATACTTTGAATCAATCCAATACTCATGAAAGGACTCCTACTTGAGATAGTATTGCCATCACATATGACAACCATATTGCACCCAATCCCTCACCCATATGGGATGCCCACAATGAGAAAACTTCTAGGTGTTGGTTGGCCCATAAGTGAAGAGAATCCTAGTGCAAGTAGGATTTCTTATATCTCATCCAAAATGGGTCTGATTCGAATCTAATTCGAGACTAGTTCGAAATAATTTTGAAAGACTATTGATCTCAAACTCTTTAAGACTTTTGTACCAACTCTAACTTGAAATTTTGGACCCAACTAGGCCTAATTAATTCAGTTCTAATCTGAAATTAATTAGCATTTAAATCTAATCTTTCATATGCTTCATGGATCATAGATTAGAAACTTTTCATCCTTGGAATCGAACCTGAACCTCTTGTGTAGTGCTAGCTAGATATAGTCAACTGTTCAATCTCATTTGACCCATAACTTAATTTCTCAATTAAGTTAGCTTATATGTTCAATCAAGTCAAGTACTTCTAAATTGGACATGTAAACATAGACCAATACTTTTCTATAGTGTCTGACTTGTGTGTGTGACTCCATAAGTTCAAACACTAAGCTGGTAGCATAGGAATCGATTCCTACACTAATCGAGATACCATCTAGTAATAGTTTTCTAGATAGGTCAAATTATCGTAAAGGAATATTCTAGAATCTATACACATGATTACCATATAATTCATCCTTTTGACCCTGAATGCTCTAGGATGGTCTAAAGTTAATTGTCAATCGAGATTATTTCATGCACATTGTATTTCAACCTTTCAAATCTATCTCATAGATTATCCTGACCAAAGTTTTACTAAATTGAAATATACTAATACATCAACTTCAATAATTCGGAGGGGTCAATCCCATCTTGATCCACACACAGACTTCACAAGTACTTGACTGTACCCAGTAGCCTTTCGTCACTATTTTAGAAATTCAGATAGTCCGGCACCAAAGCACAGTGAGTTGCTTAGAAGTCATTATGGTGATCTCAGGTCTAAAGAACATTTATACCCATATGCTTCGTGAGCAGCACTTGACAGCATAATGTTCAGTAGGTGAGTCACTTATTCAGTGATGATGTACTCCTACATCTCACCTATATACCATACCAGTGTCACCACACTCCTTGGTTAAGAGGACAATCAATCCATATGACACACAACGACCTCCACTCGATAAATGTCATCATCCTGTAATGATGTATCATTTAATCACGAATATATTTAAGAACTATACAATAGATCTTCTCTTTATCATACACTAACATAGTTCTAAGGACTTCATCACAGCACAAGAGTTCAAAGAAGATGTAACTTTGTGATGAAAAATATCAGGATAACTATTATTCATTAATCAATAATTCATATACAAAGATGAACTCAATCATTACATGATTGGTTTTAAGATACAATTTCCAATAACTCCCACTTGGACTAAAGCCAATCGGGATATTATCTTATACCCATCTTTCATTTGAAGTCATCGAACTCTTTGATCCTAAGAGCTTTAGTGAAAGGATCGGCTAGGTTCTCCTTTCTGTTGATCTTCTAAAGCTCGACATCACCTCAGTTCACAATCTCTCATACCAAGTGATAGCGGTGCAGAACATGTTGTAGCATCTGATGCAATATTATATTCTGCTTCGCATACAAAATTGACCATAGTATGTTACTTGAAACTCTTCCAGCAAATATCTCTTCCATTTAAGATAAATATGTAGCACGATACATTTCTACTGTCATCATAATCTGACTGCAAACTGAAATCAATATATCCCACAAGTTTTAGGTCTGTGTTTCTATAGATAAGCCATTGGTCTTTAGTATTTCTCAAATACTTAAGAATTGCTTTCGCAATCTTTCAATGCTTCTAATCCGGATCAGACTGGTACCTACTCACTACTCCTAGTGAATAGGCCTCATCTGACCTCGTACACATCATAGCGTATTTGATAGATCCCACTGCCGAAGCATATGGTATTCTACTCACACGCTTTCTCTCCTCAAGAGTTATCGGACAATCCTTCTTGGAAAGAGTAATTCCATGGCCTATCGGAAGATAGCCTTTCTTGAAATTATCCATGTTGAACCGCTTCAACAAGTTATCAACGTACGTGTATTGGAACAATCCAAGCAACTTTCTAGATCTATCCCTGTAGATCTTCATCCCTAGGACGTAGGATGCTTCTTTCAAGTCTTTCATGGAGAACTATGATGATAACCATGGTGGCTTCACACTCTGCAAAGTCAAGATGTCATTTCTTAGTAACAGTATGTCATCCACATACAGTACAAGAAAGATAACTACAGAATCGAAAACCCACTTGTAGATGCAAGGCTCTTCTCCATTCCTAATGAAGCCATACGTTTTGATTACCTTATCCAACATGCATGTTCTAACTCCTAGACATCTGCATAAGTCCATAAATAGACCTGTTCAGCTTGCATACTTTCGACTCATCTATAGATGTGAACCCTTTAGGTTATATCATATACACCTCTTCTAATAGCTCTCCGTTAAGAAAAACGATGTTGACATCCATTTGCTATATCTCAAAATCTAAGTGTGCAACGATAGCAAGCATAATTTGGATGGACTTGAGCATTACCATAAAGAGAACATCTTATCATGTCAATACCATAACATTGATGATAACCCTTGACAACTAGATGGGCTTTATAGATCTCTACCTTTCTGTCCGCTCCTCTTTTTCTCTTAAAAATTTATTTACACCCTATAAATTTGATCCCTTCAGATGGATCAACTAGTGTCCATACACCATTGATCTCCATGGACTCCATCGCAGACTTCATGGCCTCAAGCCATTTTTGAGAGTTGGGCCTTTGCATGGCCTCCATATAGGTGATCGGATCCTCATCATTTTCATCAAGTTCAATGGGATCACTGTCCTAGATCAAGAAACTGTAGTATCTATCCGACTGACACAGTAGTCTACCAGATCTTCTTAATGGTGCCTCTATTGGCTCCAAATTTGATTCTCCAATCAAATCCAATTCTATATGTGTTATTTCTTCCATCTCATAAACTTCATCAAGTTTAATTTTATAGGTATTAGTTCCTTCACTAAGGAACTCCTTTTCCAAAAAGACTATCCGACTGCTGATAAACACCTTTTGTTCTACAGCGAGGTAGAAGTAGTACCCTTTGATTTTCTTTGGGTACCCTACGAACAAGCATCTATCGGAGTTCGGTCCAAGCTTATCGTCTTTAAACGCTTGACATAAGTTGGATACCCCCAGATTCTAAAGTGTGAGAACACTGACTTATGCCCAGTCTATATCGACAGACTTGCATGGTATCTTATTCAAAATGTAGCAGGTAGTTTCTAGAGCATATCCCTAAAAGGAGATTGCAGACTCACAAAACCCATCATGGATTGGATCATGTCTAACAAAGTTCGATTTCTCCTCTCAGACATCCCATTATATTATCGTGTTCTAGGAGGGGTCCATTATGAGAGAATCCTATTCTCTTTCAGATATGTTAGGAACTCACTAATGAGGTATTCACCACCTCAGTCTAACCGAAGGGTCTTAATACTCTTCCCAGTCTGTTTCTCTACTTCAGTACGGAATCATTTGAATATTTCAAATGATTCTGACATGCTTCATAAGATAGACATACCCATACCTCGATAGGTTGTCTATAAATATAATGAAGTAGTAGTATCCTCCTCTGGCACTTATGTTCATAGATCCGTATATATCAGTATGTATTAGATCTAGGACATCACTGGCTCTTTCACCTTTTCTCTTAAAAGGTGACTTAGTAATTTTATCAAGTAGACAGGATTCGCAGGTTGGCAATAATTCACAATCATCTATCTCAAGGACATGTTCCTTGATTAACTAGTCAATCCTATTATTGTTTATATGACCAAGCCTACAATGCCAAAGGTAGGATTCACTGACATTATCTAATCTAGGATGT
The DNA here is from genome assembly GCF_000442705.2 of Elaeis guineensis. Taxonomy (NCBI): domain Eukaryota; kingdom Viridiplantae; phylum Streptophyta; class Magnoliopsida; order Arecales; family Arecaceae; genus Elaeis; species Elaeis guineensis. The sequence goes on along the minus strand of NC_026006.2, from coordinate 25,923,432 downwards.
TTATTGACTGTGTACATTATACTAGCAGGCCATGATATTATATATATGCCATGTTTTAATTGTCCATGCATAATTGTAGTATCATTCATAATGATATCACAAAAATTATTCTTTATTATAAATTTGAAACCAAATTTGACCAAAAGGCCTATAGAGATGACATGCATAAAAAAGGAGGGACAATAATGGCAATCATCTAACATGATACTACTAAACTCGAAGACAAGCTGTAAAGTTTCTAAGGTCAGAACTGAAACAAGGCTTCTATCTCCAACATTAAGGAACCGCTCATCCTCTCGAAATTTCTTACTTACCTGTAGTCCCTACAATAAATTATAAATATTAATAGAACTTTTGGTGTCCAATACCCAGGTAGTAGTATTACAAATAAAGAAATTACAAGATGTTATCATATAAATATCTTGTGAAGCAACAACTTGCTTCTTTCTCTTGTTCTTAGGCCTGTTTGAGTTAAGGATGGCTATGTAAGCAGGACAATTCCTCTTCCAATGACCCAACTTCTTATAGAAGAAGTATTCTGCATGGCTCTTATCAATTTTTGACAATTTGCTTTGCTTAGGATCGGCGACATGGGATTTCTATATATTTTTTTTCTTTCCTCTCCTAGAGGATCGGCTCCCTGCAGATGAACCTCTCACTAAATTCACTGGCTCCTTTTGGAGCTGGTGATCCTTCTCAAAAGTCTACAGTAAACCTAGCAAACCATGATAGTTCACTACAGGCTTCGTCATTCTATAATGACTGAGAAAGGATAGGTAGAATTTTGGTAGCGAATTGAGGATAGCATCCTTACCTAACTATTCATGCAACGAAAAGTCAAGTTTGCTAAGGCATTCAATCTACTCAATCACATACAATACATGATCGATGACTGAAGCACTTCTCACATATGGGCATTGAACATTATGCAGGAGGTTTTGTCTCTTCACATCTTCAGGGTTATCGAAGGACTCATTCAATATTTGAATGATCTCCTTTGGAAACACATCCTCGAACTTATGGCTAAATTCGTCGTTCATAGATATCCTCATCACACAACACACAGTCGTGCGATCATTGAGCCACTTCATATAAGTGTCTCTCGTGACACGAGAAGCGTTGGCTGTAGGTTCTTCAGGTACCTCGTCCGTAAGGACATATAAAATACTCTCGTGCTCCAAGACAATCTTCAACTTTCGATACTAATTATCGAAGTTGGATCCGGTGAGCTTGTCGTTGTCCAATAGCATATGGAGGGATAGTGTGTTAGCCATAACTGAAAGAAAAACATAAGCTGATTAGTATATAAATTATTTTTAATCTCAAAGATATGGACTTTAGTCTAAAGGTCCTCCCACTATTTTTATGAATTGGTAACCTCTACTTCTAACTCGAGAATTACATTAATTTTTTAGCAGGTACTAGAATCTACACAAACTGTGTTCGAGCCCGAATGTGGTTTGACCAACCCTAATGCATCCATTGGTAGGTTCATAACTAATTATTTCTCTAAACAATTTCTAATAATTAAGTTTTACCCACGACATTCCTTCAGTAGGCGTGTGGTGCCTCCACTGAAAATCCTAGTTATGTTCAACTACTAACATGACAACACCAAATACATCCAACAAATAGATGTTCAGGTCCGAGTGTGGCTTGGCCAACCTGAGCATGGATCTAAGGTACATCTGATGGTTATATGATGAATGATAATTCCAATACGTAATAGATACCAGGAGTGTAGTGCCTCCAATACCTATTTAGAATATTGGACTCATTATCACACACTTAATAGGAGGCTGTGACCAAGTTATCTCATAACTCTATCATTTTATGAATCTAATAATTTAGATGATTTGATTTTATTGATCTAAAAATAAGAGAAAATAATGACCTGCAAGCTGCAATCCTCCCACTGACTTCACCAAATCATATAGAGATTTAAACATAAGCTGATCCAAAGATACCTAAATCAATCATACTGATTCACCTTAATGGCATGGGTCTGCATAAATCGACTAGTGATCTAATCAAAATATAATCTTCCATGTCGGCCTGGTAAGTGAGATCAATGGGAGTGATATGCCCTAAACTCACCATAGATGCATCTAGGTGAATAGCTCCTAATTAAAAATCACTTGATCGAATCTATCAAATTTACCTTAAACACTAACTGGTTAATTTGCTTCAATTTGGTCTACCAAAAAATTCGAGCTCAACCACGGAGCCATGATCATCGTCTATTTATTAGGGTCAAACACATGGAGTTGATCAAACTTCAACTATTAAGATTGATCTAGAAAAATTCTAACCTAATCTAATTCAACACTTGGTTAGATTTAATCAATTTCTTTACTTGATACATATATGTTTCTAACTCTAAATCTAACCCATTAGAAGGATCTGATTCAAGCTAATCCTTTACCCATCAATTTATGTGGTGTCTTAATGATGTTCAATTCTTAAATCTAGATCATTCAAACTTAATTCAAAATTAAGTATGTGAAACATGTGTTTCAGTCTGTAGAACTATTCTACCAGAATTTCTGATGAAGCATACCATATGTTTCAATTCATAAAAATAAATTTTCATAATATGTTTAATAATTAAATATACATAGGTAAATCTAAATTTCATATGTACATCTCATACATCATGATAATTTTTAGATCAATATCGATTACATCTTATGTAATATGCTATTTAGATCTAAAATAATTTTATATCTAAATTTTATCATATTGTAATGAATCATAAATCACTTTAGATCTAATCTAAATATATTTATGATCAAAATAATTTATAAAAATCTGTTCACTTTTTTTCTTTATGAAATCAGATCACAATAACACCCTTACATGTCATAAGAGAATCCATCGAATAGGCAAAAGAGAAAATAATCTTTTTAATCTCCTATGATCGGACGGTCTGATGATCTCATCAATCTGAGTACTAGACTACTAAGATTTAAAATCTAATTATATATATAATTACATCAACATGCAATTATTGACAAAACAATTTTATGTCATAAACATTTCTTTGATCTTATCAATTATGTTCTTCATCTAATCTAATTAAATTTGATGCATCATATACATCATATCAGATCTGAAACACATCTTCTACTGATTATAAAACATCGATTTCAGATTTGAAATTATATAAAATTAATTAGATGCAAACATGAATGCATAAGGAATAAATTTTTGGTAAAATTTGTTTTCATATAGTGCTGAATTCTGATAGGATTCAAATATAAATATCTATCAAAATAGATCCAGTTTAGATTTGAAATAAGCTCTACTTCTTAATGAAAATAATAATATTAAAATTTTGTTTTGAACAAATTTAAAATAGATTTTAATTCACATTGTTATTCCATCAAAAATTCAGCAACAGCAAAATTCTGTTATAATAAACTTATAACAACCTTAATCAATAATTAGACTTAACTAATCCAATCAAAATTAGATAAAAAATTTTATATAAATAAATTTAAATCAAATTTAATATCTAATATTAAATCTTAATTACAAAATATATAATTAATCTAGAAAAATTCAAATATACATGCATGAATCAAAGGATTGCTCTGATACCAATTGAAGGGAAGAGAAACTGTTTCCCTTCGGATAGCCCAGGTTGCATCTAAAATTTTTTACTAGTCTACATGAATAAAGAACAAATTCTTACCTAATTAACAGTGGAATAGGAGATCAAATCTCTAAAAATCTAAAATTAAAGTTTTGGAAGGCCTGGAAGTGCAGACCCTCTACTTCGCATATACGCCAAACACCGTAGGAAAGTGGGATGAACTCCAATCAAATCGCCTTCACAACCCAATCAAATGAGGAAGGAGATGTACTAGTGTGATACCTCACATCAGCAAGTAGGATGCCCAAGGAGGGTCCATGCCAAGGGAGGAGGGGCGGCACCAAAGGGGAGAGGCCAAGAAGAAGAAGAAGGGCTCCTCTCTTCTCACACCTCTCTCTCTCTCTTTCTCTCTTCTCTCAATTTCATTTGTTTGCTATGCATCTATAGGTAGAGACCCTCTCTATTCATAGATGAATCCCATGACCTTAAGTATAGAACTCCTACTCAAACATACTTTGAATTAGTTCAATACTCATGAAAGGACTCGTATATGAGATAATATTGCCATCACATATGATAATCACATTGCACCCAATCCCTCACCCACATGGGATGCCCACAATGAAGAAATTTTTAGACGTTGGTTGGCCCATAAGAGAAGGAAATTCTAGTGCATATGGGATTTCTCATATCTCATTCAAAATGGATCTAATTCGAATACAATTGAAACTAGTTCGAAATAATTTTAAAAGGATGTTAATCCCAAATTCTTTAACACTTTTGTACCAAATCTAACTTAGAATTTTGAACCCAATTAAGCCTAATTAATTTAGATCAAATCTGAAATTAATTAGTACTTAAATCTAATCTTTCATATGCTCCATAGAGCATAGATTAGAAATTATTCATCTCCTGGATCTAGCCAGAGATAGTCAACTCTTCAATCCTATTTGACCCATAACTTAATTCTCAGTCAAGTTAGCTTATATGTTCAATCAAGTCAAATACTTTTAAATTAGATATATAAACATAAGCTAATACTTTCCTATGGTGTCTGACTTGTGTATGTGACTCTATAGGTTCAAACACTAAGTCGGTAGTATAGGAACCGATTCCTGCACTAATCGAGATAGTATCTAGCAAGGGTTTCTGACGTTCAGAGAGGTCAAATTATCGCAAAAGAATATTCCAGAACCCATATACATGGTTACCACATAATTCATCATTTTGATCCTGAATGCTTTAGGATGGTCTCAAGTTAACTGTAAATTGAGATTGCTTCATCCATATTATATTTCAACCTTTCAAATCCATCTCATGGATTATCCAAACTAAGACTTTACTAAATTGAAATACAGTGATACATCAACTCCAACAATCCGGAGGGGTCAATCCTATCTTGATCTACATACAGACTTCGCAAGTACTTGACTATACCCGTAGCCTTCCGTCACTGTATTAGAAATCCAGATAATCCGGCACCAAAATACAGTGAGTTGTTTGTAAGTCACTATAGTGATCTCATGTCTAAAGGACACTTATATTCACATGCTTCGTAAGCAGCTCTTGACAGTAGAATACTCAGTAGGTGAGTCATTTGTTCAGTGACGATGTACTCTTATATCTCACCTGTATGCCATACCAGTATCACCACACTCCTTAATTAAGAACACAACCAACCCATATGGCACACAACGACCTCCACTCAATAAACGTCATCATCCTGTAATGATATATCATTTGGTCATAAATATGTTTAAGAACTATACGATAAATCCTCTCTTTATCGTACACTAATATAGTTCTAAGGACTTCAACCCAGTACAAGAGTTCAAAGAAGATATAACTTTATGATGAAAAATACTAGAATAACTATTATTCATTAATCAATAATTCATATACAAAGATGAACTCAATCGTCACATGATTGATTTTAGAACACAATTTTCAATAATTGTAATAAGTCTAAGGCATAATTTTATACTTAATACATTGATTTGATCAATAAAAGGGAAAGTTTTATTTTTATTCAAGAGTAATGTATCCTTGAATCATCCATGGAATTAATACTTGATACATATTTTCAAAGGTGTTGAGAATTAGAGGTGTGAACAATTAATTCCTAAATGCTCCGATCATATTATCATCATTAAGACGGTTATCAATTTTTATAGATCAATGCATAGATCACTTCCTTCGGGGTAGATGAGTCTCTGACCTATAGTGTAGAAACACTGAGTGACGAGTGCGGTAGTTGTTAGAGAACAACTAGTACTGAGCGTGACCATACAAGAGATCACTTAGATTTCTAATCAATCATTAGTGATTGTCTCGATGTTGTAGTTGTGTAAGTGGTCCTTTGATCTGCAATGTTATGACTGCTTGTAGTGAGGCTGTTGGAGTTTGATTGACACATAAATATAGCCTCATTGAGAACTTGTAATGGATATTAGCGACAGTTGGTCTACTGTAGGAGTAGGATGTGCATCTAGATAGAATCTATCGATCTTGATAGAGAGGAGTTGTCCTATGGAATTTGAGAGGCTAAGTTTGAGAGTCTATGGCTACAGTAGTGTGATTGATGGAAAAGAGTTTCTAAAAGGATCACAATTGAATTTGAGCTGATCGAATTTATCATATGACTGATGATGAGATTTGATGATTTATCCATGACCTACCATCTAGTTAGGACTTACGATAGAGGGACTGAATCACATGTTAACTATATCTTGAGATTCTTTTTCGATTCTACTGGGTTATCAGTACATACTGCCAGGTGTCACTGATGAATTGTGAGAGCTCATTAGGGTTGCTTAGCATCGACAATCCTTAATGAGTTAGAGTGGAATTGTTCTGACCCATTGAAAAGAGATCATTGTATATCTTACGACCAGATAGAATTAAACCTATAGAGTTATACAATAAAGAATTAGACCTGGAATAAGTAATTCGGCATATGAAGTTTCAATTGAATTTAGAGAAAACCTATTGGGTTCAGGATAATGTTGCTAGCACATGATTGAACCCAATTTCCTCTTTGCACTTGAATTACTTATTTGATAAGATTAATTTAAGTTAATTATCTGCTAGTAACTTTAATGAATTAGATTCATTGGGCTCCAATTATTGGATGCCTAGGGTTTTGGATCATATGAATTAAGGGATCAAACCTTTAATCAATTTTTTTGATTGTTTGTATAGGATGCTACTTGATTTGATCAAGTTGGATATGTCCACCTACAAGAGGATGTGTGGGACCAGCATGGGGCATCCCCTAGGCTCCATATGGCATATAAAAAAGTAGGTGCAAAGGCTCTAATAGTTGGCACCTAATGGATCTCCTAAAGGTGATCAAATATCTAAGGCAATAAGGATTCCTAATGCAAGTAGGACTTGTATTAAAGGGCTATTTAGTTTTGAATAGGATTCAAACCTTTTATCTATTTAAAAGGGCCTTCTCTAAGGCTCTTTACTTCTTATTTTCAGCAGCCCACTCCTCCCATAAGATCTCCCCGCACCCCCTTTCTCTTCTCCCTCTCTTCTAGCTACAACACCCAAGAAGCTTGGGCATCTTCCATCTTCCATGCTCGAAAGGAGTTTGGATGTCTTTTTTACGTGCTGGTTTTCAGACTTTGATTGCTTCATAATTAAGAGAAAAAAAAGCAAGAGAAGAAGAGAAGAAAAAGATTAAGAAAAGGATTAAAGAGTTGATCGTAATCCAGGCTTCATTCAGATTCGTAGGCTGATCGTTCTTAAGGAAGAAAGATCAACACCAAAGAGAGCTGTTTCAAGCTGATCCTAAGTAGATACCTATAGAAACCGAGCACTTACACGGATAAGGGAGAATCTACCTTCTTCTAGATCCAGATTTGAAGAAAGAAATTGTGAAATAGATATGTGATTCGATCACATATTGAAATTCAACATGTGTTTAATTTCAGCATATGATGCAGATCCTTGTGTTCTATATTTTATGAATGCATGATTTAGATTAAAAGGTATTTTAATTTTCTATTCTACTGTATTATTTAGAAAAAAAATTTAAAACATACATGCATGCCCCGACATGAAAATCCAATAGTGATATCAAAGCCACGGGTTTCATATGCCCTGACATGAAAATCCAACAGTGGTATCAGAGCCATGGGTTTCATATATATGAAATTGACATACATGTTTTAAAAAGAGTTTCAAAATCTGATTTTTCTTGATACATGAGATGTATAGATGATTGCTTTGAATTTAGAATTTATTTTAGATTTAATTTTTAGTTCATATATTTAATATGTGGAGGCATGCATAGATCTGCATATAATCTTCTCAGCTTCTAAGTAAACAAATTCATAAGTCATGGGAGAAACTTAAGGAACTTCTTAAAAAGTGCCCACACCATGGTCTGTCTAAGTGGCAAATTGTTCAAACTTTCTATGAGGGTCTAGGAGACCAATATAGATAGATGGTAGATGCATCTTGTAGTGGTGCATTCATAAGCAAGAGTGAGGATGAAGCCTATGCCTTATTTGAAAGCTTGAGTGAAAACTCGATCAACCATGCTTTATTATCTTTCTATTAAAGATTGATTCCTCACCAAAAGCAGATAGGAATCTATGAGATCAAACATTCAGATTTTAGTTTTAAGGCTGGTTTGAACCTGATAGCTCAGAAATTAGATAAAGTCAACCTTCTTATCTAGAAGTTAGATCAAGTCTAAGCTCTAGCTTAATAATCTCATGCACAATACACATCACCTTTTAATTATCAAGAGATTTGTTCTATCTATGCTAGCCCAGCCCATTATATGAGTGAATGTCCTATGGTTGTATAGTTTCCACCTTTCATTCTAGAATAAGTCTAAGCTGCACAAGGCTACTCCAATCTAGTTAATGATCCATTCTCAAACACATATAACCTAGATTGGAGGAACCACCTCAATTTTTCTTAGAAACCCCAACAGACTCAGGCTCAGACCCAAATTCCTTCTGTGCAAAACTACCAAAATAGGCCCCAATACTAGAATTATACATATAATAGAGGTCAGCCTAATCAGTCTATCCAGTCACTATATCACAATCAACCATCATACCCACCTCCTCAACAGACCAATCTAGTCGATGATAGGTTTACTCAACTTCAACAACTGATTATGACCCAACATCAATCCATTGTCAGGCTAGAAGCACAAATAGGTTAGTTAGTTGAGTCCACTATAAGAAGAGAATTAGGTCAATTATTGAGCCAACCAATAACGAATCCCAAGAACAATCCACCCAATGTCTATCAACCACCTGGACCTAGTCACCAATCTAATGTCCCACCTAAGAATCTCTAATTTGAGAATGCCAAAGTAATTTTTGAGCTTAGAGTGGTAAGATTTTTAAGGACTCATACCAAAATTAGGTAAGATAGGCTAGTACTGATGCTAGCCAAAATGTGAACTTAGAAGAAAAGGTTAGTACCGAGACTAACCACATAGAAGAACCTGAGCTTAGACCTGGTACTGACGCTAGTTCCAATTTGAGTGAGAAAGACAAAGGTAAGAAGAGAGCAGATGAGTTATCTGAGATGTATAAACCTAGAGTCCCTTTCTCTTCAGCCCTAGAAGCCAGTTCTCCTGCAAGAAATAAGGAGTACGCAATGAGGAGCTAATAAAATTATTTAAGCAAGCTCATATTAATCTACCCCTTCTTGATGTGATTCAGCACATTTCGGCATACACTAAATTTTTCAAAGAACTTTGCACCCAAAACATGAGTCACGAACCACAAAAAAAAATTATGCTATCTGAGGGTGTAAGTGCAATTCTATTGAACCCATACCTCAGAAAATGAAAGATCCTGGTGCTCCTTTGATTTCATATATTATAGGAGACATCACCTTTGATCGAGCCCTATTAGATTTAGGAGATAGTTTGAACCTACTTCCAACCTCATGAAGGAAAATAATCTGATCAGGATCAGATCGTCAGAGTGTATCTGAAAAATTTTCTATTATAAAACTTTATAACTTTTATAAATAACCTTTTAAGCAATGGAATAAGGATCAAAATTCTCAAGAGGTTATATGAATCTGATGCCTCACGAGTCTGAAGATACAGACCATCAACTTTGCATGCACGTCAAGCCCCACAGAAAAGAGGGATGAAGATCTTCGCGTCAATCCTTCAGAAGGGAATCAAGGAAGAGAGAAGATCTGATCTCACAACAGGGGATGCCTCTAATGAAGTTCGTCACACTTAGAAGGGGTGCACCAAGAACTCCACGCAAATCAAAAGGACACCCTCTCTTCTTTATCGCGAAAACCTCTCCCTATCTCACGATAATCTTTCTCTCTTTCTTTTGTTTTGTTGCACAAACCAAAGACTTGATTACCGATGATGAGGTTCCCTCCCTTTAAATAGATGTAGACACCCTTAGAAGTTTAATTCAAACCAGATTTGAATTAGTTTCTCTCCTTATCCATGTAGGAAATCGATGTGAAAAAGGATGCCAACATATCTCACGCATGCACACATATGGGGCTGAAATAAAATCAAAGCTCCCTCCTCTCTTGGTTGGCCAATGATGAGAGAGCATCCTAAGTTTTTTGGACTCTTTGGATCTAATCCAAATTGAGCTAAAATCAAATCCAATTCAAACTTGATTCGAACCAAATTTGAGTAGGTTGTTAATCTCAATCTAATTAGGATTCAGATCTAAGTCTAACTTAGATTTTTAACCTAATTAAATTAACTCTAATTAAATCAGATCTAATCTGAAATAAATAGCACTTTAAATCAATCTATCATAAATCTCTTGGGTCATAGATCAGATCATATTCATCCTCGAAATTAAACTTGCACATCATGTCTAGTGGTAGCTAGACATAGTTAATTGTTTAATTTCATATGATCTCTAACTTAATTCTTAATTAAGTTAAGCTATTTGTTTAATCAAGTCACATACGTCTAAATTGAACACATAGACTTGGGTAAATTCTTTCCTACATTGTTTGACTTTGTGCATGACTCCATAGGTTCGAACACTAAGTCGGTAGCATAAGAATAGTTTTATGTACTAATCAAAGTTACCATCTAGCAATGGTTCCCAACATTCGGATAGGTCGAATATTTACAAAGTAATATTCAAGAACCTAGGCATATGGTTATTGCATAATTCATCCCTTTGATCCTGATGCTCAAGACGACCTAAGATTTGCTACCAACTCTGAATGAGTCATCTACATTGCTTTTCAACCTTTGAAATCCATCACATGGATTATCTTGATCAAGGCTTTACTAAACTGAAATACAGTGATACGTTATCTCCTGAAATTCGGAGGGTTCAATTCCATCTTGATCCATATACAGACTTCATAAATACTTAACTATATACTCAATAGCCTTCTGTCAATGCATTAGAAATACAGATAGTCCAGCACCAAAGCATAGTGAGTTGCTTGTAAGTCACCATGGTGATCTCAGGTCTGAGAGACACATATGCCCAAACACTTCATGAGCTACTCTTGACAACAAAGTGCTTAGTAGGTGAGTCATTTTTTAGTAACAATGTTCTCCTATATTTTACTTATATGTCATACTAGTATCTCCATACTCCTTACAAGGACAACCAATCTATTGTTAGATGTATGTCCTAAAAGCCAATATGGATACATTGTAATAAATTTAGAACACAATTTTGTACTTACTATATTGATAAGATCAATAAAAGGACAAGATTATTTTTCATTCAAGTATGATTGTTCTTGAATCGTCCATGAAATTAGTTTCGATATATATTCTTAAGGTGTTGAGAATTAGAGATATGCATTTAATTCCTAAATGCTCTCGGTCATAGGATCATCATGAGGATGGTGAGATCTGGATAGACTGACGCACAAATCGCTTCTTTTGGATAGATGAGTCTCTGATTTACTATGTAGAGACACAGAGCGACGAGTACGGATAATTGTTAGAGAACAACTAGTACCGAGTATGATCATATGAAAGATCACTTAGATTTTTATTCGATCGTCAGTAATTATCTCAATATTGTAGTTATGTGATTGATTTTTTATTTAAGATGATACTGCTACTCGCAGTGAGACTGCTGGAGTTTGACTGACATATAAACATGGATCTCAATAATAAGCCTTTGTAATGGATGTTGGCGACGGTTGGTCCACTGTAGGAGTGGGGTGCGCATCAAGATAAGATCTATCGACCTTGATAAAGAGTAGTTCTATGAGATTTGAGAGGCTAAGTCCAAGAGTCTGTGCCCACAGTAGTGTGATTGATAGAAAAGAATTTCCATAGAAATCACAACTAGATTTGAGTTAATCAAATCTATCATATGACTGATGCTAAGATTTGATAATTTATCCATGATCCATCATCAAGTCGGAACTCACAATAGAGGGATTGAATCACACGTTAACTATATCTAGAGGTTCATTTCAGTTCTACTGAGTTGCTACTACATACTGCTAGATATCACTGGTGGATTGTGAGAGCTCACTAGGATTGTTCTAGATTGACAATCTTTGCTGAGTTAGAGTGGAATTATTCTGACACATTGAAAAGAGTTTTAATGATACGATGATAGAGATCATTGTATATCTCACTACCAAATAGAATTGAACCCATGGGGTCACACAATAAAGAGATTAGGTCTGGAATTAGTAATTAAGCTTATGAAATGTCAATTAGGATTAGAGAAACCCATTGAGCTTATCCAATTCCTCTTTCCGTTGGGATTACTTATTTGATAAGATAATTCTAACTTAATTACCTGCTAATAACCTACATAAATAAGATTCATGGGACTCCAATTGTTGGGTGTCTAAGGTTATGAATCATATAATTAAGGTTGTAAGTTCTTAATTAATTTCCTTGATAGTTATTCTTAGGTGCCACCTTGATTTGATCAAGTTGGGCATGTCTACTGATTAGAGGGCCTTTGGTTCTCCTATGGGGCATCTCTTAGGTGTATTTTGGGATGTCTAATTATAGGTGCAAGGGCTTCAATTGTTGGCACCTAAAGGATCTCCTAAACTAAGTTGGATAACTTAAGTTAATAAAAAATTCAATGTAAGTAGAACTTGTATTATGAGATTGAATAGGATTCAAGCTTTGTGCCTATTTAAAGGGACCTTCTCTAAAGTCCCTAGAGCATCCAAACCAGCAACCCCACATGCTAAAAGAGAAGTCCCACACCCTCTCTTTCTCTCCCTATCTCTTCCCTTAGGCGTCCCACATCCCTTTTCTCTTGGGATGCGCATCCCAAAGAGTCCCATGCCCAAAGGCTGTTGGGTATCTCTTTCTTACCAATTTCTAGCATCCAGTAGTAGCACATAGCAAGAGGAGAAACTCTAGAGAAAAGGAGAAGAAGAAGATCAAGAAGAAAGATCAAGTGTTGGTCGCGATCTAGACTTTGTTCAGATTTAGCAGGCTAAAATTTTGGAGAACAAAATTTAGATTAAAGAGGGCTGTTCCAGGCTGATCCCGAGTCAATACTCATAGAGACCGAACACTTATACGGCTAAGAGAGAACCTCTTCTCTCCAAATTCAAATTTGAAGAAAAGGATTACGAAACAGGTATATGATTTGATCATAATCTGAATTTCAGCATATATCAATTTCAGCATATGAGATAGATTCATATGATTTTATGTTTTCATGCATATATAATTTAGATTAAAAGTGTTTTGATCTTATTCTCCACTATGGTGTTTAGAAAATAAAGTTTTAAAATACATATGCATGCACCAAATCCCGAATTCCAATAATATATCAGAGCCATGGATTTTTATATGCTGAATTTTGATATACATATTTTTGAAAAGATTTCAAAATTAGATTTTTTTTGATGCATGAAATGTATAGATGGATCTTCTAATATGAAATTTGATTTTAGGTTTAATTTTAGAACATATAGATGATATGTAATTGCATGCATAGATCTGAATTTTGATCTAGAAAGAATTCTAGTTGATGTTCATGTGATACATAAATACATGCATAAAACCTAAAATTTTTATATGATCTGAATTTTGATTCATATATGTGATATATGATTGCATATTTAGATTATAAATTTATTTTTAATCTGATCCATGATTAGTATATGAGATATATGATATCATGCTTTAGATATAAAATTTTGTTTAGATTTGATTTTACATATATATATATATATATATTGGTGTGTTAAAATCTAAAAATTATTTTCATATTTTAAAACTTACTTTCATGCAATAAATTTTGATCTGAAATATGATTTTAGAATCTGATATTTGTGTTTGTGTATGAGGATTTTGGTCATGGGAAAACTATTAATTAGGTCATGTAATAGGTTTGCATTTAAGATTTTTGATTTCATATGGGTCTAATTCGATTAAATAATTGATCAAACCAAGTCAAGTATTTATTAGGGTTAGATCAATTAAGTTAAGGATCATCCAATTATTGTTGATCAAATCGATTGAATCCTATATGTAGAATCAATTAACCTAAGGATCTAGTTTGGCTCATTGGTTTGAGCCCAATTCGCTTGAGCTAACCAATTCTGATCAATCGACCTATTAGTGTCTAAGGCAAGTTAATAAGATATGGTTATTTAATTAATTCCGTTAACCGATCTGGCTAATTTATTGATGTCTTAGGAAGGCAACGGGAGGACCCCCACCGATCTCCACTTATCTGGCCAATTTGAAAGATTAGATCTTGAATTAGGTTTAGCCCATGCCAGTTAGATCGATTGACTGATTAGATGAGACCTAAACTCAAACCTCTCCATAAATATTAAGTTCATAGGTCTTCCACCATTGTAGATGTGTGGACGTGCTACCGACGTTGATTATTCTCGGTTGGTTACAGTGGTTCTGTTGCATAGGAAATACGCAACCACTCTATTAGCAAAGAGTTGCTTTAGGGTAAAGATGGGGTTGGGCCCAATAATTGTTAGGTGAGGGATCCAATGACGGCCTTGCACCTGCTTGTGAATGGTGGTTTGGGCTTAACTAAAAAGTTTAGGCAATAACTATTAGGTGAGCCCATATGACTTAGAGACCAAGTCACTGCAACATGTTTAGTGAAGCATCTAGGAAAAGAGTTGCCTACGCATCGGTGTGCATGTTACCAATAACTGTTAGGTGAGGTGCATGTCATCGGTGGGACCGCAACACTTACTAGGAATCCTTTATCATGTTAGGGTATTCGTTTCCTTCTCGGGGAGTGGAGAGATCTGATAAATTAGTGAGAGTCATTATTTGTATTTTAAAGTCTCTAGAAGCAAATATAAATATTAAGTACAAAAGTCTAACTTAAATCTCTACTCTCATAGTTAAATCATAATGTCAGCCTCAAACCCTCTAGCTCGCAACCTTGAAACCAATTGTTTGACCGGTACCAATTACAAAGACTAGCTCAGAAACCTCAAGATTATCCTGACCTTAGAAAAATTAAGCCATGTTCTCGACCAGGATCCTGTAGTGCTATCAAACCATTCTACTACTGAGCAAAGAGCTACTTTTGAGAAGTGAATGGATGAAGACAGTCGGATCAAGTGCTATGTGCTGGCGTCTATATCAAATGAGTCAGCACAAGCATATGCCCACTGCTCGGGCCGTGATCACCCACCTACAAGAGTTGTATGGTGAGTAGAGCTATACTGCATGCTTCAAAATATCCAAGAGACTTTTCAATCTGAAGATGTGCGAGGGGCAGTCTGTCCATGAGCACTGTATGACAGTGATCAAGGACATTGAGGAACTTGAAAAGCTCAGACTAGAAATATAAAAAGAATTACAGATGGATCTGATCCTTCAATCCCTTATCAGTTCATATAGTCAATTCATTGTGAATTTTCATATGAACAAACTTGACTGTACTATTCTCGAACTCGTCAACATGGTCACTATGGAGGGTACCTTAAAGAGCTCAAGGGGCATTATTCTCGCTGTGGAGTGGACTTCTTCTTCTAAGAGAAAGTCTACTAGAAGGTAGAAGGTTAAATCCGTGAAGAAGCAAAAGAAAGAGAGCAAGCCGAAGAAGAATGGTCCAAAGGTGGCTGAGGCGAGGAAAAGTGTTTCCACTGCCATGTTGAAGGCCATTGGAGGAGGAGCTGTCTAAAATACCTGGAGAGCCTAAAGATAAAAAGGATGATAAACCTTTCGAAGGTATGCTCATAATAGAATCTAATCTTACGGTTTCTTTTATTTCTAGTTGGATATTAGACTCTCGCTCGAGCGCTCATATATGTACCTCAATACAGGATTTGATAGAAAGTAGGAGATTGAGGGAAGGTGACATGATCCTTCGGGTCGGCAACGGAGCAAAGGTTATCGCAAAGG
This sequence comes from Elaeis guineensis, assembly GCF_000442705.2. Taxonomy (NCBI): domain Eukaryota; kingdom Viridiplantae; phylum Streptophyta; class Magnoliopsida; order Arecales; family Arecaceae; genus Elaeis; species Elaeis guineensis. Next base: position 25,907,506 of record NC_026006.2, on the reverse strand, counting down.
CCATTGTACTTATTCTCTTTGGTTATCGTCTAGTATTAGATTAGATTTGAAAGACTGTTATTATGTTTCTGTAGCTAGTCGAAATTTAATTTCTATGTCTGTGCTAGCACGGGAAGGTTTTGAAATTTATTTTAATAAAGATATTTATTTTATTTATTTATGAAATAAATTGGTTGCATGAGATCTTTTAACTGATAGTCTTTATCACTTGCATGTTGATGGAATGTGAACCTAAACAAGCAAATAGCGAGTGCCATAGGTCAAAAGAGATCTAGAGATGAGATTAAACAAAAGCCATTGTGATACCATAGACTAGGCCATATTGAAGAGGATAAGATAAACCAACTGAAAAAGGATAGGATCTTTGGCTCTCTTAACCCAGAGTCATATCCAGCTTGTGAATCTTGCCTTCAAGGAAAGATAGCGAAGTTACCCTTTGTAGGATATGAGAAAGGGCTATTAAATTACTTATCCTGGTACATACTGATGTGTGTGGGCTATTTGATGTGCAGACCAAGGATGGTTATACCTACTTCATTATTTTTACGATGATTTGTCTAGGTATGGGTATGTGTATCTCATGAAATATAAGTCTGAGACCTTTAAAAAGTTTAAAGAAATTAGGTATAAAGTAGAAAAGCAAACAGGCAAATCCATTAAAGTTCTTCAATCTGATTGAGGAGGTGAATACCTTAGTTGGATATTTTTGAGATATTTTAAGAACAACGGCGCAGTCTCTCAGTGGATCCCTCTTGGAATGCCTCAACTCAATGGAGTATCCGAAAGGAGGAATAGGACCTTATTGGATATGGTCTGATCCATGATGAGCTTCACTGATCTATCTTTATTTCTTTGGGACATGCCTTGTTAACTACCATTCACTTATCGAGTAGAGTTCCATCGAAGTCTATTCCTACCACACCGTATGAGATATAGTTTGGTAAGAAGTTGAGTCTAGATTATCTTAAGACTTGGGGATGTCCGGCCTATGTCAAGAGATAGATGGTGGATAAGTTAGAGGATAGATCTATTATAGGGTATCCAAAAAAATCTATAGGGTATCCAAAAAAAATCTATAGGATACTACTACTTTCCACAAGACCACAATGTGATTGTGAGTCGAAACACTTTATTTCTAGAAAAACAGTTTATCCAGGATGGCGGTAGTAGGAGGTTAGTGGAGCTCGAAGAGAAAGTCTCTTAAGAGCCCAGAGCTATAGATCTTCAGGAACTCGTAGTCCATGAGCTAGTAGTTGATGTTTCTCTACCACCTCGTAGATCTAGTATGATCTTTCAACCTCCTAAAAGGCACGTGGGTATGCTTAGGAGGAAGTAAATGAAATATTCCTTATGGGAGATAGGGGTCATACTGATGATCCTAATACCTTTGACGAGGTGATGTCTGACATCGATTTCGAGAAATGGTTAGATGCTATGAAGTCAGAAATTGACTCGATACACTCCAACCAAGTCTGGACTTTAGTAGATCCACCTGAGGGTATTGTACCCGTTGGGTGTAAATGGATCTACAAAAAAAAGATAGATACCGATGGTAAGGTAGAGACCTATAAAGCAAGGCTTATGGCTAAAAGTTATAATCAGCACGAGGGCATTGACTATCAAGAAACCTTCTCGTCTATAGCCATGCTGAAATCCATCCACACTTGCTTGCTGTTACAATTTATTATGATTATGAAATCTAGTAGATGCATGTGAATACTGCTTTCCTAAATGGATATCTTGAGAAAGATATCTATATGGAGCAACCTATGGGTTTCACATCCAGTGATGATGATCACAGAGTCTGCAAGCTGTAAAGGTCCATATATAGATTAAAGCAAGCTTCTTAAAGTTGGAACCATCGTTTTGATGAGGCAATCAAAAACAAAGAGGAACCTTGTGTATACAAGAGGGTCAGTGGGACTGTGATCACCTTCTTTCTATTGTATGTGGATGATATTCTCCTAATTAAAAATGACATTCCCATACTGACCACGGTCAAAAGATGGTTGTCCAAAGAATTCTCCATGAAAGACCTAGAGGAAGCATCCTATATTCTTATAATAAAAGTCTATAGGGATAGACCTAAATGGATGCTTGGCCTATCATAAAAGCTGTACATAGAGAAGGTGTTGAAGAGGTTCAGCATGAAAAATTTCAAAAGATGACTTTTACTTTTTAGGCATGGTATTAGTCTCTCTAAGACGATATGTTCGACCACATCTGAGGAGGTGTAGCGGATGAGTAGGATTCCTTATGTTTCGATGATAGGGAGCCTCATGTACACCATACTATGTACTCGACCCCTGATATTGTTCTTGTCGTGAGTGTCACGAGCAGGTATCAGTCGAATCCTAATGAGAAGCACTAGATAGCTGTAAAGAACATCCTTAAGTACTTAAAGACTAAAGATCTGTTTTTGATCTTTGGAGGAGATTCTGAGTTACGATTCAAGGGTGTATTCTTGTTCGATTTACTAGAAGGGTTCTGAGTAATCGATTAATAGAAGCTGAGTGTGCTATAGATGTATAGGATGAATTCTGATTTTAATGTTAGTTGTAGAACTGGATGTCATATCTTAACACAGTACTGCAAAGACAATGGCACCATAACCCTTGCTAAGGAGCCCAAGGTCTCATCAGAAATCTAAATAGATAGAGCAGCAGTGTATGCGACTATCTTATGTCAAGGTGCGAAGAGTAGACTTCGTGGACAACATGACAGACCCGCTGACTAAGCAATTGAGCCAATCAAAAATAAAAATCCAAGTCCAAGTGGAAGGTTGTTAGATATATATCCTAGAAGCTAATATAGCTGACACATTGTAATAAATCTAGGATACAATTTTATTCTTAATGCATTGATATGATTAATAAAAGGGCAAGTTTATTTTTCATTCAAGTATGATGTGTTTTTAAATCGTTCATGAAATTAGTTTCGTTATATATTCTCAAGATATTGAGAATTAGAGACATATATTTAATTTTTAAATGCTTCTGATCATAGAATTATCATGAGGACGATGATAGATCCAGATAGATTGGCACATAATCACTTCTTTTGAGATAGATGAGTCTCTGGTCTATTGTATAGAGACATAGGGCGACGAGTGTAGGTAGTTGTTAGAGTACAACTAGTACTAAGTGTGATCATATGAGAGATCATTTGGATTTCTATTCGATCGATAGTGATTATCTCGATGCTGTAGTTATGTGACTGGCCTTTTGATTTGAGATGGTACTGCTACTCGCAGTGAGGCTGCTGGAGTTTGACTAACACATAAATATGGATCTCGATGAGCCCTTGTAGTGGATATTGGTGACAATTGGTCCACTATAGGAGTGAGGTGCACATCAAGATAAGATCTATCGACCTTGATAGAGAGGAGTAGTCCAATGGGATTTGAGAGACTAAGTCCAAGAGTCTGTGCCCACAGCAGTGTGATTGATGGAAAAGAGTTTTCATAAAAATCACAATTGCACTTGAGCTAATCGAATCTATCATATGACTGATGCTGAGGTTTATCGATTTATCCATGACCTGCTATTAAGTCGGGACTCATGATAGAGGGACTGAATCATACGTTAACTATATTTAGAGGTTCATTTTAATTCTACTAGGTTGTCACTACATACTGCTAGGTGTCACTAGTAGATTGTGAAAGCTCGCTAGGATTGTTCTGGATTGACAATCCTTGCTGAGTTAGAGTAAAATTGTTCCAATCCATTGCAAAGAGTTTCAATGATACGATGATAGAGATCATTGTATATCTCACTACTAGATAGAATTGAATTTATGAGGTCACACAATAAAGGGATTAGGCCTAAAATTAGTAATTGAGCTTATAAAGTGTCAATTAAATTTAGAGAAACCCATTGGATCCATGGTAATCTTGCTAGCACATGATTAGACCCAATTCCTCTTTCTGTTGAGATTACTTATTTGATAAGATAATTCTAACTTAATTATCTACTAATAACCTATATGAATAAGATTCATAGAACTTCAACTGTTGGGTGTCTAAGGTTATGGATCATATAAATTAAGCATGCACGTCCCTAATTAATTTCTTTGATAGTTATTCTTAGGCGCCATCTTAATTTGATCAAGTTGGGCGTGTCCATTGATTAGAGGGTCTTTAGTTCTTTTATGAAGAATCTCTTGAGTGTGTTTTGAGATATCTAATTATGGGTGCAAGTGCTCTAATTGTTGGTGCCTAAAGGATCTCGTAAAGTAAATTGGATAACTTAAGTTAATAGGAAACCCAATGCAAGTAGGACTTATATTATGAGATTGAATAGGATTCAATCTTTGTGCCTAATTTAAAGATACCTCCCCTAAGGTCCCTAGAGCATCCAAACCAGCAACCCCACACGCCAAAAGAGAAGTCCCACACCTAAAAATGTTTTGATCTTGTTCTCTACTGCGGTGTTTAAAAAATAAAATTTTTAAATATATATACGTGCACCAAACCCCAAATTCCAATATCTATATGGTACACAATGATTTATACTCGATAAATGTCATCATCCTATTAATGATATATCATTTGGTCACGAACATGTTTAAAAACTATTCGATAAAACCTCCTTTATTGATTTTATTATAGTTTTAAGGACTTCATCATAAAATTCAAAGTTCTACAGGGAAGATGTATATATAATGAACTTGCCAAAATAACTTTTATTCATTAATAAATAATCCATATACAAGAGCCTAATTATTTACAATAAGCCAATTGGCTTTAGGATATAATTCTAACAACTCCCACTTGGACTAAAGTCAATCGGGACAGTATCTTATACCCATCTTCCACTTGTGATCATTGAGTTTTTTTATCTCGAGAGCTTTAGTAAAGGGGTCGGCCAGATTTTTCTTTCCGTCAATCTTCTGCAGCTTAACATTACCTCGATCCACGATCTCATATATAAGATGACAGCATTGTAGAATATATTTGGTTTTCTGATGGGACTTGGATCTCTTAGCTTGAGCTATGGTACTAGTACCATCATAATATAGTAAAATTAGACCATCTATACAGGGAACCATCCCAAGTTCAGTAATAAACTTCCTTAACCAAATAGCCTCCTTTGCAGCATCGGATACCGCAATGTATTTCACTTCACATACAGAGTTAGCCACTATGTGTTCCTTGAGACTCTTCTAGCATATTGCTCCTCCATTCAAGGTGAACACGTAGCCCAACACACTTTTGCCATTATCATGATCTAATTGAAAACTAAAATCAGTTTATCCCATAAGTTTCAAGTCAGTGTTTTCATAGATATGCCATTGGTCGTTAATGTTTCTTAAATACTTAAGGATTGTCTTCACAACCTTCCAATGATTCTTATCCGGATTAGACTGGCACCTACTCACTATCCCTAATGAATGGGCCACATCCGACCTCATACACATCATGACATACATGATAGATCCCATTATCAAAGCATATGAGATTTTACTCATATACTCTCTCTCTTGAGGGATTGTCGGATCATCCTTCTTTGAGAGAGTAGTTTCATGGTCTATCGAAAGTTAGCCCTTTTTGAAATTCTCTATATTAAACTGTTTCAATATGGTATCGATGTACATGGATTGAGATAACCCAAGCAATCTTTTAGATCTATCTCTATAGATCTTCATCTCTAGAATGTAGGATGCTTCTCCCAAGTCCTTTATGGACAATTGCGATGATAGCCATAGCTTTACACTTTACAAAGCTGAGATATCATTTTCTATTAAGAGTATGTCATCTACAACAATACAAGAAAGATGACTACATAATCATTAGCCATTTGTAGACACAAGGCTCTTCTCCGATTCTAATGAAGCTATACATTTTGATCATCTTATCAAAACACATATTTCAACTCTTGGATGCTTGCTTCCATCCATAAATGGATCTGTTTCGCTTGCACACTTTAGATTTGTTTATAGATGTGAACCTTTTAGGTTGTATCATATACACCTCTTTTTACAGATCTCCATTAAGGAAAGCAGTTTTGACATCCATTTGCCAGATCTCATAATCTAAGTATACTGCTATTGCAGGCATAATTCAGATAGACTTGAGCAATGCCATAGGAGAGAACATCTCATCATGGTCAATATCATAACCTGACAATATCTTTTGGCAACTAGACGAGCTTTATAGGTCTCCACCTACCCGTCCACTCCTCTTTTTCTCTTGAAAATCAACTTACACCTTATGGGTTTAATCCCTTTGGATAGATTAACAAGTGTCTATACATCATTGATCTCCATGGACTCTATCTTAAATTTCTTGATGTTAAGTTATTTCTTAGAGTTGAACCTTTATATGGCATCCATATAAGTGATCGGATGCTTGTTATTCTCATTTAGTTCAATAAGATCACCATCTCAGATCAAAAAACCATAGTATCTATCCAATTGATGTGGTATTCTATCGAATCTCCTCAATGGCACCTCTATAGGCTTCGGATTTGATTCTCCAACTAAATTTGGTTCTGTATGTGTCAGTTTTTCTACCTCACAAACTTCATCAAGTTCGATTTTAGTGGCATCAATTCCTTCACTAAAGAACTTTCTTTCTAAAAAGACTACCCTATTATTGACGAATACCTTTTGTTCTTTAGTGAGGTGAAAATAATATCTTTTCATTTCCTTAGGGTATCCTACAAATAAGCTTTTATTGGATTTAGGTCCAAACTTGTCTATCTTTAAATGTTTGACATAAGTTGGACATCCCCAAATTCTAAGATGTGAGAGCACTAACTTACGCCCTATCCATATCTCATATGGTGTTTTATTGATGACTTGCTTGAGACCTTATTCAGTATGTAGCAGGCAGTATCAAGAGCGTATTCCCAAAAGAAGATTGGTAGTTGCAAAGCCCATCATGGATGGAACCATATCCAACAATATTTGATTCCTCCTTTCAGACACCCCATTGTATTGTGATGTTCCAAAAGAGGTCTATTGTGAGAGAATCTCATTTTATTCTAGATATATTAAAAAATTATTGATGAGGTATTCACTTCCTCGATTTGATTGAAGAGTTTTAATACTTTTTCTAGTCTATTTTTCTACTTCACTACAGAATCGTTTGAATATTTTAAATGATTCAGACTTATGCTTCATAAGGTAGATGTACCCCTACCTCGATAGGTCATCAGTAAATGTAATGAAGTAATAATATCTTCCTCTAGCGCCTATATTCATAAGTCCACATACATCACTATGTATTAGATCGAGAACACCACTGGCTTGTTTATCTTTTTCCTGAAAAGATAACTTGGTCATCTTACCAAGAAGATTGGATTCATAGGTCGGTAATGATTCACAATTATTAATATCAAGAATATCCTCTTTAGTCATTTCTTTATTCTATTCTTTTTCATATGATCTAGCCTACAATGCAAAAGGTAGGTATCGCTGATATTATGTATTCTAGGGTGTTTGTTCGATGTGTACATTATACTAACAGGCTATGATATGAGGTATATATCATATTTTAATTGTCCTCACATGATTTTAGTATCATTCACAATGATATCATAAAAATCATCTTTATTAAAATTTTAAAACCAAGTTTGGCCAAAAGGCCTATAGAGATAATATTTATCATAAAGGAAAGATAATAATAATACTCATCTAACGTGACACTACTAGACTTGAAAATAAGCTACATAGTTTCTAAAGCTAGAACTGGAACAAAGCTTCCATCTCCAACATTCAGAAACCGCTCATCTTTTCTAAACTTCCTACTGACCTAATCCCTGCAATGAATTACAAATATTAATTAAATTTTTAGTATCCAATACCCAGATAGTAGTATTACGGACAGAGAAATTATAAGAAGTTATTATATAAGTACCTTATGTAGTACTGATTGCTTGTTTCTCTTCTTTGGCCTATTTGGGTCAAGAGAAGCAAAATATATAGGACAATTTCTCTTCCCATGATCCAGCTTTTTGTAAAAGAAGACTCATGTCGCCTTAACTTTTTGCTCTGCTTTGGTTTTGGATTGATGACATGACTCTTTTGCATCATTTTCTTCTTTCCTCTCTCAGAAGAACAACGACCTATTGATGAATCTCCCATGACATGCATCGACTCTTTCTGGAGCTAATGATCCTTCTCGACTGTTTGCAGCAATCCTAGTAAACTATGGTAGTTTACTGTAAGCTTAGTCATTCTATAATGATTTAAGAAGGATAGGTAGAATTTCGGTAGTGAGTTCAGGATAACATCCTTACCTAACTATTCATATAATAAAAAGCTAAGTTTGCTCAAGCGTTCAATCCGCTCGATCATGTATAATATATGATCAGTGATTGATGCCCCTTTTTGCATATGGACATTGAACATAGCACAAGAGGTTTTATATCTCTCAACGTCCTTAGGGGTGCCAAAAGACTCATTCAATATTTGAATCATTTGCCCTGATTGTGCATCCTTAAACTTATGACTAAGCTCGTCATTTATGGCTGCCCTCATAATATAACACACAGTCGTGCGGTCATTGAGCCACTTTGAATAAGTGTCTCTCATCATAAGGGATGCATTGGTAGCAGGTTCTTCTGGTGCTGGATCTATAAGCATGTACAAAATCTTTTCGTAATCTAGGACGATCTTCAACTTTCGATACTAGCTATCGAAATTAGGTCCAGTAAGTTAGTTTATCACTATCTAACAAGTGGAGCGATAGTGTATTAGCCATTGCTGAAAAAGAAAATCAAAACCTATTAGTGTATGAATTATTTTAATCCTAAAGACATGGACTTTAGTCTAAAGGTTCTCCCACTATTTTATATGAATTGGTAGTCTTTCCTTCCAATTCAAGAAATTACATTAATCCCTTAGCAGGTACTAGAATCCACACAAACTGCATTTGGGCCCGTGTGGCTTGACCAACACTAGTACATCTATGGGTAGATTCTTAATCAATTATTTCTCTAAATAATTTCTAGCAATTAGATTTTGCCCTAAGCTTCTCTTCAATAGGCATGTGGTGCCTCCACTGAAAATCTTGATTAGGTCCAATCATTACATGATCACATCTATTGCATCCAACAAATGAATATTCCGATACGAGTGTGGCTCGGCTAACCTGACCATTGATCTGAAAGACACAACTAGGTCATCATGTGATGAATGATAATTTCAATACCCAATAAACACTAAGCGTGTGGTGCCTCCAATGATTATTTAGATTATTGGATCTATTATCATACACCTTAATGAGAGGTTATGAACTAATTATCTCCATAACTGTATCATTTTAAAGACCTAATAATTTAGAAGATTTGATTTAATGATTTGAGAATAAGAGAAGAATTTGATCTACAAGTCATAAATCCTTCCACTGACTTCACCAAGTCATGAAGAGAACTAGAGACAAGCTGATCCAGAGACATCTAAATTAGTCAAATTGATTTACCTTAATGGCATGGGTCAACTTGAATCAATCAGTGATGTAATTAAAACATAATCTATCAAATTGGTAAGGTAAGTGAGATCAGTGAGAGAATTTGCCTCGACTTGTCTTAGACACCATCAAAATGGTCAGGTAAGTAGAGTGCCCATTAAAAACTACTAATCGAATTGCCATACTTATCTTAAACATCAATTGGTTGATTAGTTTCGATTCGATTAGCCAAAGAACTCGGGCTAAACCATTGAGCTATAATCAGGTCCATTTGGTATGGTCAAAAATAGAGACTTGATCAAGCTACAACTATTGAGATTGATCTAGAGAAATTCTGATCTGATCTAATTCAACTTTTGATTAGATTTAATCAATTTCTCTAATTAGTCCATATTTATTTCTAATCCTAGGTCTAACCTAATTGGAAGACCTGATTCATGCTAACCCATTGTCCATCGATTTATAAGGTGTAATCTTCAATTCTCAAATCTAGATCTTTTAACTTAATTCTAAATTAAGTGTGTGAAATGTGTATTTCAGTTTATAAAATTATTTTGCCAGAGTTTCATATGAAATATACATCATATGTTATAATTCAGATCTTAAAATATAATTTTCAAATTTAAGTTTAACAATTAAACATGTATCAATTTGATCTAAATTTTATATATACATCATACACATCATAGAAAAATTTAGATTTCTACATATTACATCATATGCAACATATAATTCAGATCTTAAAATTATTTTTTATATCTGAATTTATTTTATTAAAATTATAATTAATCATAAATTATTTTAGATCTAATCTAAATATATTCATAATTAAAATAATTTTAATTTTTTTTTTACTATTCTTCTTCATGAGATATGATCACAGTGATATCCCTACTCGTCATAAGAGGATCCATCGAATGGATAAGAGAAGAACTTAATCCTTGCTTCCTCTTATGACCAGATGGCCTAGTGATCATCTCAATTCAAGTACTGGGCTACTAGGATCAAAAATCTAATTTCAAAATTAATTGCATCTACATACACAATAAACAAGAATTCAGGTGTGCACTAATATGGACATGATCACATTATACATATTATTCATCTAATCTAATTAGATCACATCATCATATAATATTTTAGATCTGAACTTATATTTATACAGCATATAAAATAATTAATTTTAGATCTAGAATCATATAGAAAACTATTCAGAAACACATATGAACGCATAAAAAATAAAATTTTGGTTAAACTTATTTTTATGTTGTGCAAAATTTTGTTTAAAATCGATCTAAAAATTTGTCAAAATAGATTCAATTCAGATCTAGAATAATTCTAACTTCCAAACGTAAAATAACTTCACAAAAAATTTATTAAAATTTGCTTTAAAATAGATCATAAATAGGTTGTTATTTTAACAAAAATCAACAACCAAAAAATTCTGTTATAATAAATTTATAAAACCATAACCAACTATTGATTAGGATCTTGAAATTTGATCAAAACCAAATCAGAAAAATTTTAGATAATAGGTCTAAATCAGATTCAATGTCTAACATAAAAATCTGGTTACATACCATATACAAATTTAATATAATAAATGAACTATGCATCCATATAATCAATCTAACTCTGATATCAGTTGAAGGGAAAAAATCTAATTTGGATCGGATCACCAAGATGCATCTGAAAAATTTTCTATTTTAAAACTTTATAACCTTTATAAATTACTTTGTAAGTAGTAGAATAAGGATCAAATCCTCAGAGAGTTACTTGAATCGGATGCCTTGTGAGGTCTGAAGATATAGATCCTCTACTTCACATGTAGACCATGTCCTATAGGAAAGAGAGATGAAAATCTTCACATCAATCCTTGAGAAGGGAATCAAGGAAGAGAGAAGATCTGATCTCACAATAAGGGATGCCTCTGATGAAGTTCCTCACACCTAGAAGGGGTGCGCCAAGAACTCCATGCAAATCAGAAGGATGCCCTCTCTTCTTTGTCACATAAAACCTCTCCCTAGCTCACGGTAATCTTTCTCTCTTTCTTTATTTTGTTGCTCAAACCAAAGACTTGATTACTGGTGATGAGGTTCCCTTCCTTTAAATAGATGTAGACACCCTTAGAAGTTTAATTCAAACTAGATTTGAATTAGTTTCTCTCTTTATCCAAGTAGGAAACCGATGTGAGAAAAGATGCCAACATATCTCACGCACGCACACATATGGAGCATAAATTAAGTCAGCACTCCCTCCTCTCTTGGTCGGCCAATCATGAGAGAGAATCCCAAGTTTTTGAGACTCTTTGGATCCAATCCAACTTAGGCTCAAATCAAAACCAATTTGAGCCTAATTCGAACCAAATTGAATAAGCTATCAATTCCAATCTAATTAGGATTCAGGTTCAAGTTTAACTTAGATTTGCAATCCAATTAAATTGAGTCTAATTAAATCAGATCTGATCTAAAATAATTAGCACTTTAATTCAATCTCTCATAAATCTTTTAGATCATAAATCAGATCATATTCATCCCCAGAATTAAATTTGTACCTTGTCTAGTGCTAGCTTGACATAGTCAACTGTTTAATCCCATATGATCTCTAACTTAATTCTTAATTAAACTAATCTATTTATTCAATCAAGTCACGTACTTCCAAATTAAATAAATAGACTTAGGTCAATTCTTTCCTATATTACTTGACTTTATACATGACTCCATAGGTTCGAACACTAAGTCGGTAGTATAAGAATAGTTTTCTATACTAATCGAAGTTCTCATTTAGTAATAATTTTTGATGTTCGGATAGGTCAAATATTTGCAAAGCAATATTCAAGAATCTAGCGTATGGTTATCGCATAATTCATTCTTTTGACCTTGAATACTCAAGATGACCTAGGGTTTGCTGTCAACCCTGAATGAGTCATCCACATGGCATCTCAACCTTTCAAATCCATCATATAGATTACCCTGACAAAGACTTTATTAAATTGAAATACAATGATGCATTATCTCCTAAAATCTGAAGGGTCAATCCCATCTTGATCCACATACAGATTTCATAAGTACTTGACTGCACCCAGTAGCTTTCCATCACTACATTAGAAATGCAAATTGTCTGGCACCAAAACATAGTGAGTTACTTACAAGTTATCATAGTGATCTCAGATCTGAGGGACACTTATGCCCATACACTTCATGAGCTGCTCTTGGTAGCAGAGTGCTCAACAGGTGAGTCACTATTCAGTGATGATACTCCTACATCTCACCTTTATGCCATACTAGTATCTCCATACTCCTTGGTTATGTGGACAACCAATTTATATGATACACAACGACCTATATACTCGATAAACATCATCGTCCTATTAATGACGTATCATTTGGTCACGAATATATTTAAGAACTATTCAATAAATTCTTCTTTATCGATCTTATTATAGTTCTAAGGACTTCATCATAAAGTTAAAAGCTCTATAGGGAAGATGTACATATGATGAACTTATTAAAATAACTTTTATTCATTGATAACTAGTTCATATACAAGAGCTCAATTGTTTACAATAAGCCAATTGGCTTTAGGACACAATTCCTAGCACCTCGATCTATAAAAAAATTGAGATAGGAGAATTGAAATCCACATCGATTATTTTGCAACTAGCTGATACATCTATAAAACTACCACGTGGTCAGATTGAGGATGTCCTGAGTAAACCAATGTTATTTCTTAATAGACTTTCTCATATTTGATATGGAACCATCTCAAGAGCTGAATCAAAATCCTATAATTATAGGTCGTCCATTCCTAGCCATGCCAATGCCAACATCAACTATAAAACAAGAGCCATGGGCATTTCTTTTGGAGTTCAAAAGATGAGAGTCAACATTTTTAATGCCTCGATGAAAGTTATTCTATAATTGTTCTGATAGATGAGATAGTGGAGTCTGATTCCTCCTTAAATTTGATGAAAGATGATTTTCTGGATGTGCCCATTGAAGAAACCCAAGTCCAGGAGGTGAATACCCTACATGATTTACCTCACCCATCACATCCACTACCTTTGTCAATGAGAATCAAGCCCTTATCTGAGCTAAAAACTGAACCATTACGTCCTTTGATTCAAGCCCCACCACAACTTGAACTGAAAACTTTGCCTGAATTACTTAAGTATATGTCTCTAAGACTTGAGAAAATCCTAGCAGTAATCATTGCTTCTGACCTAACCGTTGAGCAGAAAGATCAATTGTTGAATATTTTGAAAACATATAGAGAGGCCATAGGTTGGACCGTTGCTGAATTGAAAGACATTAGTCCATTGATATGCATGCACCATATATATACAGAAGACAATGTTAAACCAACCCGAGAGATGCACAGATGGCTCAACCTGAACATGTAGGAGGTAGTCAAGGAGGTAATTAAATGGTTAAATATCGATATCATTTATCCTATTTATGATAGCTACTGGGTGAGTCCTACTTAAGTTGTTCCAAAAAATTCAGACTCACGGTTGTCCACACTGACCATGGGGACCTAGTAACAACACGACTTTCCACTAGATGGCGTGTCTGTATAGATTATAGAAAACTCAATGCAGCCATCCGTAAAGACCATTTTTTCTTATCCTTTATTGACCAAATCTTGGAAAGACTAGATGGCCCACAATATTTCTATTTTTTAGATATATACTTAGAATACAATCAAGTAGCAATCTATCTAGTAGATCAGGAAAAGACCACCTTCACATGTAAAGGAAAAGCTAAGGTAGTTCATGTATGGTTTTCATAAATTTTTCTCACAGTAGAAACAAACTAGATTAAACTATTTAATCTATCATGCTTTAGATCTAATCTAAAACTTCTTAAGCCAGGATCTCATGACATAAACATGCATGCATAATCTAAAAAATAATATCTAAAATAATAGATCTAATCTACCAGATGATAGAGATCTGATCTCTATAGTTGAGTGCAGATCAAAATACACTATTGAGAAAACTCCAATATGACCCTCCCGTACCTGATCAAAATGCCACACGTGGAACTTGAATGTTACTCCAGCAAGCAACAAAGAAGAATGAAGAAGGATGCTAGGGTTTGGTGTTGGAACTAGAGAGGAAGAAAAAGTTAGAGAGAAAATATCTCGTATTCCACTCCATACATTATGAAAATCCTAATGCAACCTATGTATATTTATACACAGCCATTAGGTCCAATCAAAAACTCCCCTTGGCTAAACCAAATACATGAAAGCACTCACCGAATCATATCTCATCCATATCTCACATGCTCTCACCTTGTAGACTTAATCCCAGTCCAAACTCTTGAGTTAGCCTCTTTAAGACCTCCCAAATAAGGCCTCAAAACCCCTAGGATCAAATCCAATCCTAACTCGAAACAGAATTCACACAGTTCTGCTTGCAACTCAAGCAGGCTCGATCAGACCTCGAGTCGGCTGGATGGCCATGCCACCCGCGTGCTAGCCTGTTCTACATCCGAGCCGGCTCTCTTAGGGTCCCAAGCCAGCTCGACCCAAATCGAGTCAACTCTACCCAGATCTCAATCGCCTTCTTTATTGTCTGAAGCAAATCTTCATCCTAGGACCTCTACCATCCTAGTTCTAGGATCCAAAACCAGTCCTAGACTCCCGAAATCATCGTCGTGACTCCTTTTATGGCCTCCTAAGGCTTGGGAGCACCAAGCATGCACAACAATCTCCATCTTGGTGCCCCAAGCCTTGGAAAACCCCACATTATCCACCTGCCAATCTTGCTGCCTTGCTTGTCGTTTGACAGCCTCCAGTGTCCTTGTCGTTTGACAGCCTCCAGTGTCCTGTTGTCCTCCAGTACTTCATGCTAATGCATTTGACACATCTGCATCCATTGTCGCCATAGTGGATCTCCCGTGCACCATATCCTGTGCATCAACCCCGCACCCTGCATGCCTTGGCCACCAAGGAATTCGAAGCCTACATCCTTCAAAGTATCCTCGATTTTGGTACTACATAGCCTCCACCTGAATTTCAATCCTCCACGAACCCCTGCAAAGAACTGAACCTTCCTAAAGCTGATCGTAGTCTTCCCCTTCAAGGAATCCCATAGCTGCCTATAATCCAGTTGTCCATGTGTCCCGCAACTGCCTGCATGCGGCTACACCCATGCCATGGCTTTGCAACTGTTTGTCTCCCCAACTGTGCTTGTGTTGTGATCTGCCACTGCGTATCTCTTCGACCGTGCCTGTGCTGCAGCCCCACAGCCGCCTTTCTCCAACTATGCCTATGCTACAACTCGCAACCATCTGTGTCCCGACTGTGCCTGTCCTGTGATCCATAACTGTTTATCTTCTACTTGCCTCTGTGCCGCTCCTCCAGCCCACAACTGTCTGTGTCCTAGTTGCGTCTACGTTGCCCCTACAGTTTGCAGCTGTTTGTCTCTCACCTACGTCTCAAACTCTGTCGCTGCCCCTTCGGATCCTCCACACTTTGCAAACCTCTCCGAAGCCATCTCGGATACACCGCACCCTACGGGCTCATCCAAAACTACCAAGAGATCATTCATCTCTACTCCTTCAGTGACTGAATCGATGGAATCCCTCTCTTCTCCTCCTTTCTTTCGAAGTGGACAATCCTTCTTGAAGTGTCCAATCTTGTGGCACTTGTAACCCTTCTGAACCTTCTCTGATATGCCCTTAGATTTTCCTCTCTTCTCAAGTCTTTCTCATCTCCCATGAACAATGAATACCTCTGAAGTAGAGTCTCTCTTGTAGATCTTCTTCCACTGCTCGTTTGATCTCAGGACACCCACAACCTTCTCATACTCCAAGGACTCCTAGCCATATACCAAGGTTGTGATCTGACCATCATACACTGATGGGAGTGAGCACAGCAGCAACAACGTTCGATCTTCTTCCTTGATCTTCACATTCATATTCATCAAATTAGAACACACCTGATTAAACCTCTAAATGTAACCAATCAAATCGCCTCCCTCAGACATCTGCAGGCTGTACAACTACTTATTCAGCCAGAGCTTATACATCATGCTTTTACTCATGTACATCTTCTCTAGCTTCTCCCAAAGACCTTTTGCCATGGTCATTATGCTGACCTCCGGTATAACCTGATTTGCCAGACACATTCTGATCATGCTAAAGGCAATCTTCTCCAACTCCTCCCAATCCTCAATGTTGATCTTTTTCGATCTCTCTTTTACCAAGACCTTATAGATCCATTGCTATACCAATAAATCCTTCACCCGTTGCTGCCACAAGGAGAAGTTTTCTTTACCATCAAACTTCTCAAACTCCGCCTTGAAACCACTTGAAGCCATCTCAACCTTCAAGCAAACTATCAGCCCTAACCCTTTTGCAATACCATGCCTCACACCCCAAAAATAAGATCAGATCTGAAACAAATCTCCTCCACCTTCTTTCAACCCTTCCTTGTATCAAAACCCTCCACCTAACCGGGAGATCACCACAACCAAAGAAGCAATAAGAAAAGGGAAAACCTAGATGCTATAGAAAATTAGGCTGAAACTTGATCTTCAGCATCTTCTTCTTTCCTCCATGTAACGGGACTCTAATACCACTTGTTGATAAAACTCTGATACAATCCTCTCATACCTGATCGGATCACCGCACGTGGAGCTCGGATGTTACTCCAACAAGAAACAAAGAAGAACGAAGAAGGATGAGGTTTGGCATTGGAACCAAAGAGGGAGAGAAAGTTCGGGAGAAAAGATCTTATATTCCACTCCTTATGTTACGAAAACCCTAATACAAGCTATGTATATTTATACACAGCCATTAGGCCCAATCAAAAACTCTTCTTGGCTAAACCCAATACATGAAAGTACTCACCAAACCATTTCTCATCCATGTCTCATATGCTCTCATCCCTTAGACTTAATCCCAATCTAAGCTCTTAAGTTAGCCCCCTTAAGACCTCTCAAACAAGGCCTCAAGACCCTTAGGATCAAATCCAATCCTAGCTCGAAATAGAATCCACACACGATTTTGTTCGCAACTCAAGCCAATTCGATCAGATCTTGAGTCGGCTCGATTGCTGTTCCGTCTGCATGCTAGCAAAAAATTAGCTCTCTATGCTGTATTAGAGTTGGATCTCTCAGGGTCCCAAGCTAGTTCGACCCAAATCAAGTCGACTCCACCCAGATTCGAGTCAACTCTTCTGCTGTCTAGAAGTAGATCTTCTCCCTAGAACCTCTTTTGTCCTAGCCCTAAGATCCGAACCCTGTCCTATTCTCTCAAATCATCACCATGACTCCTCTCATGGCCTCCTAAGGCTTGGAAGCACCACACATGCACAACATACATTGTAATTGAACATTGAGCACTTCAAGTTCTTCTAGCCGTACATGTGTGTATGACCTCTACAAGTATCCATATGAAGCCCGATCTGATCGACCTCCCTGGAGTGCTAGCTCTTTGCAGAGATGCTTGATGGCTGATCTAAGAGGTAGAAGGGTTGGGGTAGAAGATGAAGAAAGAACAACCTCCTCTCTTGTTTTTCCTCTCTCCAAAATCCCTAACACTAAGGAAGAATGCTACGACCCAAAACCTCACGCCAAGATTTCACGCCCAAGTAGCTCACACCCCTCTCTTTTTTTCTCACCCTTCTCTAGTTTCCATGATGGGATATCAAATATCTCATGGTTTCTTGAGTTTTTTTTTTTTTTTCTGACACAAAAACCAAATCCTCTTTAAAGATAGAGTTATGAGTTAGATTAGGGTTCTGGTTTGAGATCAAATTCAAATCCAATTTGAATTCAAAGTCAATCCAAATTAATCTCAACCAATCCTCATGCCTCCCTCCCAAACATGCGGTCATTACCTGATATAATTCATGGTGAATCCCTAACTTTCTTGCACAAAAGAGAGGCACCAGATGTTTGGCGTGCAAGGAGTTTGGATGAGGTCAAACCTCATCCTTATAAGGAATCAATTTTCAAATCCAATTTGAACTTACCATATGAACCAGATTTTATCCCATCTTTAGATGTCAGATAGGAAGGAGTGGAAGAAATATTTGCATGAAGAAATCTCACACAAATCAGATTGGTGTTGAAGAAAAAAAAAAGGTGCCATTTAGGGCGTGGTGCATGGGGAGAAGTCCAATTTGATTTGGACTCTTTCGTTGGTTCTAATTTATCCAAACCAAACAACATTTGGTCAGATCCAAATAAATGCATGAATCTAATCTAATTAGGTACTAAACCACTTCAATTAAATCCTAATCAAATTAAAAATTAATTGAACCCAAGTTCTGATCAAATCAGAAACTAATCTCCCTTAGTGATTAGGTTATCTAATAATTTAATCGGGTCAAACCTAATTGAATCCAATTGAATTAGACTTGATTCAATCCTCATTACTCAATTAAATTGAGCAATTAATAATTTAATCATTAATTAATCTTCCTATAATTCACTTATCCTTGGTAAATTATTAATTGTAACCTTTGCATAAGGTTAATCATCAATTATACTGATGATTATACCGTTCAGTGATTCATAATTATCGATCAGCTATCATATCAAGTCGAAACTTCTACTATGTGTGACCCTATAGATTCGAACACTGTGCCAGTAGCATAGAAATAAATTTTTATACTAATCAAAGTGACCACCTAGTGATGATATCCAACGTCTGGATAGTGCTGAATAGTTGCAAAAGCAACATTCAAGAACCTGGGATATGGTTACCATATAATTCATCACTTTGACCTTCAATGCTCAAGATGACTTTAGAGTTAAACTACCAACTCTTAATTAATTTATCCATATTATGCTTTAGCCTCATAAATCTTGTGACTCCTCATAAGGATTACCCTGGTCAAGGTTTTGCTCAATTGAAACACAGTGATACATTAATTCCTATAATCTGGAGGGATCAATCACATCTTAACTCACACACCTACTTCGCAAATACTTGACTATACCCAGTAGCCTTCCGTCATTGTATTAGAAATACAGATAGTTCAACACTAAAGTACAATAAGTTGCTTGCAAGTTACCATGGTGATCTTAGTTCTAAGGAATACTTACACCCATATCCTTCACGAGCTACTCTTGATAGTAGAGTGCTTTGCAGTTTAGTCACGTTCTGTAATGCCCATCTCCAGGATGCCACACGATCGTGATTTCGAGGGTAATATCCTCAGGTACACAAAGCCAAAATCTCAATCTACTATAACTTAACTAAGATAAAAGAAACCTGCTATAGACCAAATCATACACAATACTCAGATCATTTCTAAAATCGACTCAACTATCAAACCACCCATCACAGATAGGTGTAAACCAAAACTAACTTTCATTTAACATCACAGAAGGTTTATAGGTATAAAACATCATCATCATTTTTTAATATACATAAGTCCAACTTACAAGATAACTTCCAAATACAAGATTTCAAAATAAACCCCCCACAAAAATTAGCCAGTTTGCTAGACTAATCACTAATTGTTGATTTCTATGCTAAATCATACTACTTTAGATCTGCAAAGAAAAAAGGAAGAGAAAAGGGGATAATGAGATCTAAGTCCCAGTGAGTGAAGAACCACATAACAATGGGGAAACAGGGAATATAACTGATCATAATAACCTAATTCATATGTTGATCATAATATTAGAAAACTTGCAATACCATCAGACTTTCAAACATTATATGCTGAATAAGTATAGAACCATGTAGAAAATCAAGTCATATAAGAATACCATCTGAAACATGAATCACTGATGCTCTGATGCAGATGTCTCTCATCAACAGTATCACAAGGCACCACTACCATGGTAGTCAATGTTAATAAGCCTCATTGAGCATTATAAATCTCAAAATTAATAAGTCCCACTGGACATGATGAATCACAAGGAGGTGCCAGCTTATGTTATGCATGATGATGTTATGGCACATCACTTAGGTTGATCACTGCTAAGGGAGGCCTGCTGAAAACATGCTCCATAAACTTTGGAAAATGCTAATAAACTCAATCAAACTATCTAAAACTTATAAATGCTTTACTGTCTGAAATCAATCACATAAATTTATATATATTCTTTAAGCAAACTATTAGGAGAAACTCAGTTCCCGTTTCCATGGATACATACATATTCACAAGTCATAAAATAAATAAAAGTTAACTTGCCATTCAAATTAACTTATTTCACAGCAAAATATATTGAAAACACCACCATTAAATAGAGTTCACTCACCTTTATCCAAAACAACTACAACACTAACTTGAGGATTGTCTTCTCCAAAGTTCTTCTTAAGCTTTCTTTTTCTCCCCCATAAGGTTGGTACACAATGGTTATTACAATTTCAACAGAATACATAGATGCAAGACTCCTTACTTGTTTTGTTCTACCAAGGGTTAGCTAGTCCTTTGATGATATTCAAGGGTTTCAATAATTTAATTCGTGTTTCACTTCAGAATCTATTCCAAATTCAGTCAACAAGCATTCAGCCTATTTGCTGAAAATATTCATGCAGGACTCATAATTTAGACCACTAAAATACCAGATTTGATAAAACCAGCCAAAACTCACTTGATTCTTAGTTTAAAAATTAAATTCTTTATCTTAAATAGTTGGAACTTAACTATCAACTGACAATTCTCTTCTTTTCCTTTAAAACAGCAACCTAATCCTTCAATTTCAGGTTTTAAACCCATAATTTAATTCATTAGAACATCAAATCTAAAAGTAACTATTCAAAGCTTTATTTAAATCTTAGTTAGAGATTAGGATCATTACCTCAAAAGATCAAAACCCATACTGAAATCATCCAACTTCTTTCTTTTCCAGCTGCCACTTTCATTCAGCCTCCTTCTTCTTTTAATTTGACACTTCTCCTTGCCAACTACCCTCCATTCCACCAAAAATTTATCCTTCCCCAGCTCCTTTTTCTCTCTGCTCTCAACTCTCTCTTCCCTCTCCACATTCTGGATTAATTCAAGGGTTAAATTCATCAACATAAGAGCTAATGGTGAGTTTGAAGTGGAATAGGAATAAACTATAATTTAGTTTGCTAGATGTCAATCCCATGATTTATCCAGCAATTTGATTGGTTTTCCAACCCTTTGCTTTTATCCAAAAATAACTATTGAGTCACCTCCTTAAGAATATAATTAAAAATCTTAAGTTTCAAAAATTCTGCAAAATCCCACTGCCTAAGCTATCCACAGACTTAGCTGACTCACCCTGAGATGGAGTCAGCTTAGTCCAACGTAGCCGGCTCAGAGTAGGAGTTAGTTGACCCAGTCTGTGCTTCACCACAGTTCTTTCTGATATGCTTTCTATTCTCAGCAATTTAGCTGACCCTCCATTAAACTGAGTCATCCTTAAGGTTCAAAAATTTATTAAAAATCATCATTTTATACTCTAAAATTACCATCCAAAATTATCATCTTAATTACCCTTGAAAGTACCATCTCTTCCATGCTCAAGAACTTCTAAACTTTTAGCTTAATTGCCATTTTTATTAATTGAATTCCTCACCCAATCCTCTTAATTAACAACTCAGTTCAGGGTGTTACAATTCTCCCCTCCTTTAAAGAATTTCGTCCTCAAAATTGGTTCATTTCAAGATTGAACATTAAAGACACAAAACTCTTACTTTGCCTTAATCCTATTTCTAGAAATCACAACCTTATACTCAAATACTACTCAAATCATCATCTTGCTTTCAAATCATTTTGCTAGGTAACCAATTAGAACTGATCACTTGATCTTACTCATATCGGATATCACTAAATATCATGCTGCTCCCTCCTAGATTGGGCAAAAATGCTATAGTTGAGCAGAGTTTTGATAGCGTCTTGTGCTGCGGCTCACAAGATATTATTAAACTCTAGCCATCTATCACAATTTGCCACAGCCCCCATAAAGTCACATATCCTGTTACAACTCAATTTCTACATAATCCCTATTGGTCTAAGATCCAAACCTAGGATTCTTTTTTTTTTTTTTTTTCATTTCAATTATGTTCCTATGAAATCACAACTTAGGCTCAATATTATTTTATCCTGCTTTATAATTCCTTAACCAACACCAAATCAACATTTTGTATATTTAGGAACATTCAACTCTACTAGTTATTCATAATCATTTTTTTGAATTGAACAATTTCTATATACAAGCTGTCACTAGGAAAAACTCTTCTACTAACATGAGTACCACCAGCTCATAATCTCTTCTATTCGAATTCTCATCAATATGCATGAAAAACTGTAGATGATCAATATAAATATATGAACTTAGTGTCAAACAATATGGATGTATTTTAGTTCACTATGGACAACATACCTGTCTCCTTATCAAGAATGGACAACATCTCCTATCTAGTCATGGTATCAACCCTGGTTTCAATCCTCACCCTACCTGGTATAGTCTCTTGCCAACTGTTACTGGTCTCCACCTCATTTGTTTGTATTATTTCCATAACATGACTATCATCCCCGGTCTGAACTCCCCATGAAGCATCTGGCTTTGGTGGGAGGCCACTAACAGCACCCCAATTAGGGCAATTTCTTCTCAGATGACCCTCTTGTCCATACTTAAAACATCCTCTAGATCCACGTTTACATTCTCCATAATGAAGTTTCCCACAATTAACACATCAAGGAATTGGGTTAAACGAAATAACAGTTGAACTACCACCCCCACTAGTGCTATCTTGATTTTGATTTTGTTGCCCAAAAACCTTAATTCTCTTTTGTTCATGATTATAAAATTTCTCGTCAACTTTTTTCTGCCCTTTTAAAACCCCTTTCTATCTTTGGGATTGGATACTAAGAGCAGCTATTACACCTGCAGCAACCCCATGAGCAATTATAGCTGTTAATCCTTGAAATCCAGAAGCGGGTGCCTGCATTGACGCTACTGAAGTGAAGGCTAAAGTATCAGACATATGCTCTTGCAATTGCAATCCCTCTGCCTTCTCCCTTGGGTTACAAAGTAAGGCCTAATTTGATGTTTCATATGGTTGGCCAACTTCTTCATTTCCCCTTGGACTACTCCGACCTTGGCCTCTACCCTCTACTGGCGGTTGTCCTTCACCAACTCCTGACCCTGCCTCTTCCATCTTCCAACATAATTCAATTAAAATAATCAAACTTACTAATCCACAAGATAACCTTAATAATAACAATCTCAAAGTAATATATATATATATATATATATATATATATATATATATATATATCATCCTTTCAAATGTTCATTTAGAACACTTCTATAGATGAAAAACATCATTTAGAATAATTTTGGAATCAATAAAAAACAAATTGAGTTGACTCAAAACCATGCAGCCTATTTTAGGTGACTTTATTATAAAATCCACTTATAACTAATCCTGCTATGCCTATGCCCAACCGATCTAATAGCTTTCCTCATTTTCCACTCTATGTCATATTCTTAATAATCCAACCCTGTCCGTTCTTAATTTTCATCACCTTAAGTTCTAGTACTCTTCCATTACATCCTTAGTGATTATAATTTTAAGTCTTGACTCCCTTCAAACTGCCCAGGAAATCATAAACCTCTGCCTTACTATCATTCTATCACATTGTATCCGAGATCATATTCACATTCCCAAAAAGATCAAGAACCTTAAACCATGCTCTAATACCATTTAATGTAATGCCCGTCTCTGGGATGCCACACGGCTATGATTTTGAGACGTAATAATCCTCGGGTACACGAAGCCAACATCTTAATATGCTGTAACTCAACTAAGATAAAAAAAATCTGCTACAGACCAAATCATACACAATACTCAGATCATTTCTAAAATCTACTCAATTATCAAATCACCCATCACAGATAGTTGTAAACCAAAACTAACATTCATTTAATATCACAGAAGGTTTATAGGTACAAAACATCATCATCATTCTTTAATATACACAAGTCCAACATAGAGGATAACATCCAAATACAAGATTCCAAAATAAACCCTTCACAAAAACTAGCCAGTCTGCTAGACTAATCACTGATTGTAGACTTCTATGCGGAACCTTACTGCTTTAGATCTGCAAAGAAAAAAGGGAGAAAAAAGGGGGTAATAAGACCTAAGTCCCAGTGAGTGAAGAACCACATAACAATGGAGAAATAGGGAATATAACTGTAATGATCACAATAATCTAATTCATATACTAATCATATTATTAGAAAACTTGTAATACCAATAGATTTCAAATATTATATGCTGAATAAGTACAGAACCATGTAGAAAATTAAGTCATATAAGAATATCATTTGAAATTTGAATCACTGATGCTCTGATGTAGATGTCTCTCATCGACAGTACCACAGCACACCCCTACCATGGCAGTCAATGTTAATAAACCCCACTAGGCATAATGAATCTCAAAATTAATAAGTCCCACTAGACAAGATGAGTCATAAGGAGGTGCCGGCTTATGTTATGCATGATGCTATGGCACACCCCATAGGTTGATCACTCCTAAAGGAGGCCTGCTGAAAATATACTCCATAAACTTTGGAGAAAGCTAATAAACTCAACCAAACTATCTGAAACTTATAAATGCTTTGCTATCTGAAATTAATCACATAAATTGACATATATTCTTTAAGCAAACTAATAAGAGAAACTCATTTCCTATGTCCATGGGTACATACATATTCACATCATAAAATAAATAAAAATTTACTTGCCTTTCAAATTAACTAATTTCATAGCCAAATATATTGAAAACACCACCATTAAATGGAGTTCAGTCACCTTTATTCAAAATAGCTACAACACTACTTGATGATTGTCTTCTCCGGAGTTCTTCTTAAGCTTTCTTTTTTCCCCCCTATAATGTTGATACACAATGGTTATTGTAATTTCAACAGGGTACATAGATGCAGGACTCCTTACTTGTTTTGTTCTACCTAGGGTTAGCTAGACCTTTGACATAATTCAAGGATTTTAATAATTTAATTCATGTTTCACTTCATAATCTATTCCAAATTCAGTCAACAAGCATTCAACCTATTTGCTAAAAATATTCATGCAGGACTCATAATTTAGACCACTAAAATACCAGATTTGATAATGTTGCATAGGATCAGATACCATATGGTGCAGCAAAAAGAAAGAAGAAATAAAATAAGAAACATAATACAAATATATGGATCAGCCTCAAGCCAATCTCCATAGGGTATGCAAGCTTCACTATAAGAGAATAAAACATAATAAACATAAGAGAAACTCACCACTCAACCCTTATACAAGAGTCTCTTAATAAGAAACCCCAAAATTCTCACAAAAGCTCTTTAAAACTTCTCTTGAAGCTTTTTTGCACCTCCAGAACGTCACTAGCTCTCCAACACAACTGGCGGCTCATCAATTAGAGTTTTATAGACTCGAGAAGCTAACACTGCTACACTAGAAAATAGAGTCCCAATCAAGCCTAGAATTATTCGTGGCCGTCTGATCATAACCGGCTCGCATCAGAGCTGTTTGATCGTGCACATCAGGGCCACAGATCACCTGATCAAGCCCGAATCATCTTCAGCCATCCGATTGTGATCGGCTGCGATCTGGGCTTTCGGATCTTGCAAAAAATACTTTGAACCATGCGTGGACCGCATGTTCGATCCACGTGATCCCATGGACCGCCTAGCGCCCCGCGGTCCACAGTGGACTACACAGGGATGCTGGGTCCAGGCACCCGCACGTGCTGGGCTGGCCCGAGTGTGCGCCAGTGCTGGGCCCACCCGCACGCGCATCTCCATCGGGCTCGGCCGTGCCACCGTCAGCTACCGTCGCCTTGTGCACTGTACCACCACTTCGAACCTTCTTTCACATGTATCTTCTCCGTTTGGACTGTTCTTGGGCTTATTGGATTCTGTTTGTCATCCTGGACCTCACTGTGGGCTCAATGTGGATTGAATTTTGAGATGTATTTTTCTTAACAATCTCTACCTCGACTCAATATTCGGCCTCCACCTATCTCTAAGAGTTTGTGATCCGTCTCACTCCCACATCCTGGGACATGCCTGCTATCTCATACATGGGCAAACAAGGGAGTCAAGCCAGGCCGCTTGATGCCACCTCCGTTATGGATTGTGTTCACTCTAACCAAAGACTTGCTCGAGGTATCATCCTGCGGCAATAGAAATCTCACCCTGCGACATCACCTCTCATCCTATCAAGTCTTCCATCTAGTGCTTGATCCACCTCCACCTGGAGCTCCACCTCGCTTTGGGCTCTTCCTGGCTCCTGAAGCTCCACCTCGCACCAGTTTCCCCATCAGATAGTAATATCCTCTTGTCCTTTTCTTTCCCTCTAGAATAATCCTATCACCACTCAACACTTTCTGAATTCCTCCACCAACTATCATTCTGTAGCCTCTTGAATCTAGTTTGCTCAGTGAGATAAGATTCTATCTGAAATCGAGTATGTATCGGACCTTCCCCAATCTCCTCACTGCACCATCATGTGTCCTCCAGCTGACCATCCTAATACTTCTGATCGCATAGCTCGATCTATCTGACAGATAAACAGTGCCCTCACTATCTCCAGGGAGTCAAACTGCTCCTCTCTACAATATACATGATAGGTGTATATAGAATCTAAAATCTATTACTGGAAAGAAGTAAATACCTCGTTAGATATCTCCAAGGCATCACCCTCTGAGTCGCTATTGACCGTCACTGCAGTAACCTTCATCCGATCCCTAAGTTGAGAGCAATCTCTGGCTAGATGTCTCAACTCATCACACTGGTAACATCTGATTTTGCTCAAGTCTTTCATCCTGGACTTGGACTGTCCTCACAGTGATCTCCTATCCCTCTATCTACTGCCTCCTGCTCTTTCAAAAACTATCAAAGCTGAGCTACAGCCTGAGCACAAAGCTGGATTCTCTCTTTTGAGAATCTCATTCTAGAGAATCATGTGGTAACCTTGTCCATCTTGATGGTGCTCTTCTCCACTAGAAGAGCGATCACCAAGGACTCATATGAAGGGAGAAGCGATGCTAGCAAGACTGGTGTCCGGATCTTCTCCTCAACTTTCTCGCCAACGTTGAAGTTAGTGAGGATTTTCTGGAAGTGGCTAAGATACTCCTGCACGCTTTATCCCTTAGTCATCCATAGTTGGTAGAACTACCTCCAAAGGAAGAGAGTGTTGGTGAGAGACTTTGCCATGTACAACTCCTCAAGTTTCGATCACAACATCGTCGGAAAAGTCTCACTAAGCACATGGATTACCACCTCATCCACAAGGAACAAGCAGATCATACTCACCGCCTACATCTGGAGCCGCCTCTAATCCTGCACCTCCATAGTGGTCGGCTTCTCGTCGTACAAGAGAGCATCGATCAATCCTTGCTGGATGAGTACGTCTTTCACCCTTGCTTACCACAAGAAGAAATTGCTCTTTCCATCAAACCTATTAATCTTAACCTTGATCGTGCTTCTGTTCTCTATCTTCTATCTTGATCACTACCACTGCAACCTACGCTCTGGCACCACCTTGCTCTGATACCAACTGTTGCACAGGATCCGATACCATATGGTGTAGCAGGAAAAAAATGAAATAAAATAAGAAATATAATATAAATACGTGGATTGGCCTCAAGCCTACTACCTCCACGGGGTGTGCAAGCTTCACTATGAGAGAATAAAATACAATAAATACAAGAGGAACTTACCACTCAACCCTTGTACAAGAGTCTCTCAATAAAAAGCTCCAAAACTCTTACAAAAGCTCTCTAAAACTTCTCTTGAAGCCTTTCTATGCCTCCAAAATATCACCAGCTCTCCAACGCAACTGACTGCTCATCAATCAGAGTTTTATAAACTCCAAAATACTGTTACACTAGGAAACAATATCCAATCAAGTTTAGAATCACCCGTGACCATCCGATAGTGACCGGCTCGCATTAGAGCCATTCAATTGCACACATCAGGGCCACAGATCATTTTATCAAGCTCACATTCATTCTCAACTATTCGAACATGATCAGTTGCATCGGATCATGCAAAAAACATCCTGAACCACATGTGGACTGCGTGTTCGGTCCATGCGATCCCATGGACCGCCCAGCACCCTGCAGTCCACGGTGGACCGCATAGGGATACTGGGCTCGGGCGTGCGCCCACGTTGGGCCCACCCACGCATTAGGCCGCATGCACCTCCTTGCGAGCATCTCTGCTGAGCCCGACCACGCCACCACCGGCTGCTGTTGCCTCGTGCATCATGTCGTCGCTTCGAATCTTCTTTCATGCGTATCTTCTCTATTTGGACTGTTCTTGGACTCGTTGGACTCCGTTCGTCATCCTGGACCTCACTGTGGGCTTAATGTAGACCAAATCTTGAGGTATATTTTCTAACAGATAAAATTAGCCAAAACTCACTTAATTTATAGTTTAAAAATTAAATTCTTCATCTTAAATAATTGGAACTTAACCATCAATTGATAACTCTCTTCTTTTCCTTTAAAACAGCAAAATATTCCTTCAATTTCAGGTTTTAAACCCATAATTTAATCCATTAGAACATCAAATCTAAAAGTAACTATTCAAAGCTTTACTTAAATCTTAGTTAAAGATTAGGATCCTTACCTTAAAAGATCAAAACCCCTGCTGAAATCATCCAACTTCTTTCTTTTCCAACTGCCACTTTTGTTCAGCCTCCTTTTAATTTGACACTTCTCCTTGCCAACTACCCTCCATTCCATCAAAAATATATCCTTCCCCAACTTCTTTCTCTCTCTACTCTTAACTCTCTCTTCCCTCTCCACATTCTGGATTAGTTCAAAGGTTAAATTCAACAGCATAAGAGCTCACGGTGACTTTGAAGTGGAGTAGGAATTTAGTTTGCTAGATGTCAATCCCATGATTTATCCAACAATTTTATTGGTTTTCCAACCCTTTGTTTATACAAAAATAACTACTGAGTCACCTCCTTAAGAATATATTTAAAAATCTCAAGTTCCAAAAATTCTGCAAAATCCCATCATCTAAGGAATCTCCGTAGACTTAGTCAACTCACCCTGAGACCGAGTCAACTCAGTCCAACTTAGTCGACTCAGTGTAGGACTTAGTCGATCCAGTCTACACTTCACCACAGTTCTTTTTGATAGCTTTTTGTTCTCTGCAACTTAGCTGACCCTCTATTAAACTGAGCCGACCCAGTCCCTTGGGCTTCAAAAATTTATTAAAAATCATCATTTTATACTCCAAAATTATCACTCAAATTTATCATCTTAATTATCCTTCAACGTACCATCTCTTCCATTCTCAAGAACCTCTAAACTTTTAGCTTAATTGCCTTTTTAATTAATTGAATTTTTCATCCAATCCTCTTAATTAACAACTTGGTTTGGGGTGTTATATGTTTAGTGAAATGTACTTTCTACATTTCACTTGTATGCCACATCAGTGTCTGCACACTCATTGGTTACGAGGACAACCAACCTATATGGCACACAATGACTTACACTTGATAAACATTTTCATCCTAATTAATAACGTATCATTGGATCACAAACGAGTTTAAGAACTACATGATAAATTCTCTATTATCGATAGAAAGTAATTCTAAAGACTTCATTATAATACAAGAGTTTAAATAAGAAAGATGCACAATTTATGATAAAAAATATCAAATAATTTTTATTAATTTATAATTTATATACAAAATTCAAGTAGCACAATCATCTACAATTTAGACGATTGGCTTTAAGATACATTTCTCAATATCTTCCGCTTGGACTAAAAGCCAATCAGAACAGTATCGAATACCCATCTTCCATTTGTGTTCATCAAGCTCCTTGATTTCGAGGGCTTTAGTAAATGAATCGGTGAAATTCTCTTTTCCATCGATCTTCTGAAGCTCGACGTCATCTCGGTCTACAATCTCTCATACAAGATGATAGTGACACAGAATGTGTTTGATTCTCTAAGATGGAACTTTGGTTGAGTTTGAGCTATGGCTCCAATGTTGTTACAATACAGAAGACTGGACCATCAATGGAGGGTACCACTTTAAATTTGCTGATGAACTTTCATAACCAAACAGCTTCTTTGGGAGCATCGAATGATGCAATGTACTCTACCTCGCTAACAAAATCTGCTACAGTGTGCTGTTTGAAATTTTTTCTACAAATTGCTCCTCCATTTAGGGTAAGAATGTATCATGATATACTTTTGCTACCATCTCGATCTGACTGAAAGTTAAAATCACTATACCCATAAGTTTTAAGTCAGATTCTCCATAAACGAGTTATTGGTCCTTAGTATTTCTCAAATACATAAGGATGATTTTTACAACCTTCTAATGGTTCTAATCTGGATTAGACTGGTACCTTATTGCTATCCCTAGTGAGTAAGCTTTTGAGGAAATTCAGTGTAGGGGTAAAATGATAATTTAAAATGATAATTTTAAAACTTTTTCAAAATCACAATTTTACAGCAGAAAAATATTAATTAATCTAATTAATTAACATGAATTTACCCTACAGTAGGATCTAAATATGATATATAGCATGCATGCATTTAAATTTGAAATTCAAATTCAAACAGTAAACACTTTACTATAATGTGTTCAGAACACAATACCTTTGTGCGGGTAGTAGATCGCCGCAATCTGATCATCGTCGGAAGAGTCTGATTATCGCGATGCAGCCACACAGCGTGTCTGACCTCTGAGGATCATCCACACGAAGCTCCCGATCTGATCGACTCCTCACGAGTGCTAGCTCATTGTAGAGCCCTTTTGACGGCCGATGCTGATCGAACTCCTTTGATCGATGTCTGTCGATTCTTTGGATGCTCCGGATCATCAACAGACGTACTTGAGAGGATGTTGAAGATCTTCCTAAGATTTTGTGGGCTCACGACACTCGTAGCTCACTTTCTCACTTTCCGAACCCGGGATAAAACTCTAGGGAACTCACCGGAAACCTTGCACCCACTTTTTTTTCTTTTCTTTCTTTTTCTCTTGGAAGGATATGGACTTCCTTCTCACGTACAAGACTTCTCACGCCCCAGAATTTTTCTCCAAAAATCTTCTTCTTCATTTCACGCCCCACTCTTCTCCTCCTTTTATAACAACGTCAAACGACTTATCCAAAAGAAAGAATAAAGATGAGTAATTGCACATTTGAATTCAAATCAAATTTTGAATTCAAATGGACACCAACTCATCCCTTATCCACTAAAGGCATGAGGCGTGGCTTAAATTGTGCATGGAGTGATTTCATGAGAAACTTTTTCTCATGTAATGAATGGGGCGTAAAAAAAGGGAAAAGGTGCAAAGATTGATTGCCCATTCAAATTCAAACTTTATTTTGAATTTGAATGGCCAACCAATCATCCTTATCCATTCATATGGCACATTAAAGTGGGGCGTGGAGAGGGCTTGACGTGAGAAAATAATTCATGAGAAGTTCCTTCTCATGAATTCAAATGGGTGCAATGGAAGTGAGGTGGCGCATGGAGATTGGGTCAAGGTGGTTTAATTATTTAAACCAACCTAATTGAACCAAATAATTTAGGTCCAATTAGACTAATTTAAATCCAACTAAATTAGGCTTAATTAGGCTCAATAAAATCCTAATCAAATCAGAAATTGATTAAGCCCAACCCCTGATCAAATCAGGAACCAAACCATCTCGACGATTATGTCAACTCTTAACCTAATCGGGTCAAACCCAACTGAATCTAATTCAATTGGACTTGATCCAAAAATAATTACTCAATCAAATTGAATTAATTAGCGATCAAATCACTAATTAAACCTCTCATAAATACTGAGTCCAAATCCGATGGGCAATTAGGCATCAGAATTCATCGATATGTAATCCTGATCGAAAAGTCCCAACTAGTGGGACTCTTGACCCCGGTACCTATAATATGTGGAACTCGTGATCAGAGAATCCTGATTCTCTATCACTGAGTTCCAAACATATAGGATTCTATATCAGCCATCAAATCAGATAGGAACCACTAATGTGTGTGACCCCGCAGGTTCGTACCTAAGTCGGTAGCACAGGAACCAATTCCTGTACTAATCGAAGTGACCATCTAGCAATGGTCCCCGACATCCGGATAGGTCGAAGAGTCGCAATCGCAACACTCAGAACCTACATGAATATGGTTACTGTATAATTCATCCTTTTGACCCCTGTGTTTAGGACGACTCAGGGTTAAACTGTCAAC
Organism: Elaeis guineensis; assembly: GCF_000442705.2. Classification (NCBI taxonomy): domain Eukaryota; kingdom Viridiplantae; phylum Streptophyta; class Magnoliopsida; order Arecales; family Arecaceae; genus Elaeis; species Elaeis guineensis. Next base: position 25,874,891 of record NC_026006.2, on the reverse strand, counting down.
TCTGATCAGATCATCCGAATCGTGCTCAACTCAAATAGTCTTGTGACTCCTCACAAGGACTACCCTGGCCAAGGTTTTGCTAAATTGAAACATGACTGTACACAGCTCCTAAATTAGAGTGGTCAATCTCATCTTGACACACGCACCGACAAGTCAAGTACTTGACTACACTCAGTAGCCTTCTGTCACCGAATTAAAAATTCAGGTAGTCCAGTGCCTAAGTGCAGTGAGTTGCTTGCAAGTCACCGTAGCGGTCTCAGGTCGGAGGGATATTTATACCCATATTCCATCGGAGCAAATCTTGACAGTAGAAATAGCTCCAGAGTCAGTCACGTTCAGTGCAGATGTACCCTTACATCTCACCTGTATGCCATACCAATATCTCCACACTCCTTGGTTAAGAGGACAACCAATCTATATGGCACACAACGACCTATGCTCGATAAACATTATTGTCCTTGGTAACAATATATCATTTGGTCGCGAACAGGTTTAAGGACTAAACAATAAATCCTCCTTTGTCGAGTCTAAATAGTCCTAAGGACTTCACCACAACATAGGAGTTCATTAGAAGATGAAACATTTTATGATGAAAAATATCAAAATAATTTTTATTAATTCATAATTCATGTACAAATACAAAAATAAGCACAACCGTCAACAGGCTGACGATTGGCTTTGGGATACTATTCCCAACAATCTTCCACTTGGCCTAAAGCCAATCGGTGCAGTATCTAATACCCATCTTCGACTTGTAGTTGTCGAACTCCTTCACCGCAATGGCTTTAGTGAATGGGTCAGCCAGGTTCTTTTTCCCGTCGATCTTCTGAAGATCGACGTCACCTCGATCCACAATTTCTCGGATGAGATGGTAACGGCGCCGAATATACTTCGTCCGCTGGTGTGCCTTTGGTTCCTTCGCCTGAGCAATGGATCCAGAGCTGTCACAGTAGAGCAGAACTGGACCAACAAGGGAGGGTGCTACTCTGAGCTCGGTGATGAATTTTCTCAGCCACACCGCTTCTTTGGCAGCTTCTAATGCAGCGACATACTCCGCCTCGCAAACTGAATTAGCCACTATGTGCTGCTTGAAACTTTTCAAGCAGATAGCCCCACCATTAAGGGTAAAAATAAATTCCGACACACTTTTGCTATTATCGTGATCAGACTGGAAACTAGAGTTTGTAAACCCTATAATTCTCAAGTCTGATTCATCATAAACAAGCCACTGGTCCTTAGTATTTTTTAAATACTTCAGGATGATTTTAACAACCTTCCAGTGATTCTCCCCTGGATCATATTGGTATCTACTCACTACCCCTAGTGAGTATGCCACATCTGGTCGTGTACATGTCATGGCGTACATGATAGATCCCACTGCCGAAACATATGGAATCCTACCCATACGCTCTCTCTCTTGAGGTGTTGTCGGACAATCCCTCTTCGAGAGAGAAATTCCATGGCCTATCGAAAGATAGCCTTTCTTGGAATTCTCCATGCTGAACCTCTTCAGCATAGTATCAATGTACGTGGACTGAGATAAACCAAGCAACCTTTTAGATCTATCTCTATAGATCCTCATCCCTAGGATGTAGGAAGCTTCTCCCAGATCCTTCATGGAGAACAATGATGACAGCCAAATCTTTATTCCCTGTAATGCAGGGACATCATTCTCGATTAAGAGAATGTCATCCACATACAATACAAGAAATACTACTACTGGACCATTAGCCCACTTATAAATGCATGGCTCTTCTCCGTTCTTAACGAAGCTATACGTCTTGATCGTCTTATCAAAACGTATGTTCCAACTCCGTGATGTCTGCTTAAGTCCATAAATGGACCTCTATAGCTTGCACACCTTAGACTCATCTGTGGATGTGAATCCTTCAGGTTGTATCATATACACCTCTTCATCCAGCTCTCCATTTTGGAAAGCTATCTTCACATCCATCTGCCAGATTTCATAGTCCAGATGGGCAGCTATCGCAAGCATAATCCGAATGGATTTGAGCATTGCCACAGGAGAAAACATCTCGTCATAGTCTATACCATAACGTTGACGATATCCCTTGACAACCAGATGGACTTTATAGGTTTTCACCTTTCCGTCTGCACCCTTCTTCCTCTTGAAGACCCACTTACACCCTATGGGTTTTACTCCTTCGGGTGGGTCAACCAATGTCCACACATCGTTGACCTTCATGGACTCCATTTCGGATTTCATAGCCTCTAGCCATTTCTCAGAGTCGGGTCTCTGCATTGCATCCATGTAGGTGATCGGATCCTCATCGTTTTCATCAAGTTCGATAGGATCGCCGTCCCGACCAAGAAATCATAGTATCTGTCCGGTTGATGTGGTACTCTACCAGATCGCCTTAAGGGTGCTTGAACAATGGGCTCCGGATCTGATCTAACCAAATCCGGTTCAGGTTCAGCAACTTGTGTCAGTTTTTCCACCTGCCGAACTTCGTCAAGTTCAACCTTAAAGGCAACAGTCCCTTCATCAAGAAACTCCTTTTCCAAAAAGATTATCTTAAGGCTGACAAATACTTTTTGCTCATCAGCTAGGTAGAAGTAATACCCTTTGGTCTCTTTTGGGTACCCTATAAAATTACACTTGTCAGACCTAGGTCCAAACTTGTCCATAATTAAATGTTTAACATAAGCCGGACACCCCCAAACCCTAAGGTGCGAGAGTACTGGTTTACGTCCTATCCATATCTCATATGGCGTTTTGATTACAGACTTACTCGGAACTCTATTTAGAAGGTAACAAGCCGATTCGAGCGCATATCCCCAGAGGGAGATCGGTAGACCAGCAAATCCCATCATGGATCGAACCATGTCCAACAAGGTCCGATTCCTCCTTTCAGACACACCATTATGCTGTGGTGTTCCAGGAGGTGTCCACTGAGAAAGAATCCCATTCTCCCCAAGATATGTCAGAAAATCATTAGAAAGGTATTCACCTCCTCGATCAGATCGAAGAGTTTTAATACACTTTTCAATTTATTTTTCTACCTCATTTTGGAATAGTTTGAACATTTTAAATGACTCCGACTTATGCTTCATTAAATAGACATACCCATACCTCGATAGGTCATCTGTGAAGGTTATGAAGTAGAAATATCTACCTCTTGCACTTGAGCTCATGGGTCCACATACATCAGAATGTACCAGACCCAAGAGTTCGCTAGCTCGCTCACCTTTTCCAGTAAAAGGTGATTTGGTCATTTTACCAAGAAGACAGGACTCACAAGTTGGAAGTGATTTACAATCACCTACTTCAAGAATTCCTTCTTGAGCCAACCTGTTTATCCTGTTCTTATTGATATGACCTAGCCTACAGTGCCAAAGGTAGACTTCTGACACATTATCTATTCTAAGGCATTTACCGGAGGTTTGAACCACATTAACAGGTTGTGATAGAAAGTAAATTCCATTATTAAGTTGTCCAACAAATATTGTAACACCATTCAAAATGATATTGCAAATGTTTTCTTTTATTAAAAATTGATAACCGTTCATGGCCAAAAGGCCTACAGAAATAATATTTAATAAAAAGCTTGGACAATAGTGACATTCGCTCAGAATTGATTACAAGGTTCATGATTCCTAAAGCTAGAACTGGAACTTTGCTTCCATCTCCAACATTCAAGAACCTCTCGCCTTCATCAAATCTTTTACTGATCTGCAGATCCTGCATCGAATTGCAAATATGATAAGGGCTTCCGATATCCAATACCCAGGCAGTAGTATCACAAATGGAAAAGTTGCAAGGTGTTATCATATAAGTACCTTGCTTCTTCTTCGGCCTGTTCGGGTCCAGGGAAGCAATGTATAGAGGACAATTCCTCTTCCAGTACCCCTGCTTCTTGCAAAAGAAGCACTCTGCCTGGCTTTGGTCGGGCTTGCACTTCTTGGTCTAACCATGTGCAGACATCCCAGCATGCGGTTGCACCTTCTTATTCTTCTTCTTCTTATTCTTCTTCCCTTTCTTAAAGGGTCGACGACTAGAAGAAGACCCTCCCAGAATATTTATCGACTTCTTATGGAGCTGGTGATCCTTCTCAAAGTTCTGCAGCAATCTTAACAAGTCGTGGTAGTTCACTGCAGGCTTTGTCATCCGAAAATGAGTAAAGAAGGGGAGAAAGGACTTGGGCAATGAATTAAGGATCGCATCCTTATCGAGCTGCTCGTGCAGGGGAAAGCCCAGTTTACTTAGGTGCTCAATCATTTCGATTATGTACAGTACATGATCAGTGACTGAGGCTTCATCCCTCATCCGAGCATTGAAAATGGCATAACTAGTTTTGTACCTTTCAACATCGTCAGGCGTGCCAAAAGAGTCGTTCAACATTTGAAGCATCTCCTGTGGCTGGGCATTCTCGAACCTGCGGCTGAACTCATCATTCATTGCCGCCAGCATAATGCACCGAATGGTGGTGCGATCGTTGAACCACTTCTGATAAGTGTCTCAGACCGTCCCTCTAACATTCGGGGCTGGCTCCTCAGGTGCCGGATCCATTACTACATAAAGGATCTGCTCATGCTCAAGGACGATTTTTAATTTTCCATACCAGCTATCGAAATTAGGTCCCATGAGCTTGTCATTATCTAATAAAGACCGGAGGGACAGGGTAGTGGCCATAGCTTTATAAAGGAAAACCAGACCTCTATTAGTACATAAATTATAAATACTAAAAATTTGGACTTTAGTCTAAAGTTTCTCCCAGTATTTTTACGAACTGGTAGCCTCAACCACCAATTCGAGGAATTACTTTAATTCCTTAGTGGATACTAGAATCCACACAGACTACACACGAGCCCAACTTTGGTTGGTCAACCCATATGCATCTATGGGTAGGTTCATAACCAGTTGTTTCTCTAAACAACTTCTAGTAATTGATTTTACCCCAGAACCAATCAGTAGGCTTTGGCCTCCACTGAAAAGATCTGGTTAGGTCCAACCATTAACATGATTTGATTTGGTGAATCGGACCAATAAATGATCAGGCCCGACTTTGGCTAGCCAACCTGACCACCATCAGAAAGACTCAAACCAAATTATCATATTATGAATGATAATTCCATTAGTCAATAAGCACCAGGCCTTTGGGCCTCCAATGATTATTAAACTAATGGACTCATTATCACTCACTTAATGGGAGGCTATGACTTAGTTATCAATATAACTTAATCATTTTTAGAGACCTAATAATTTTTGAGGATTTTATTAAAGGATAGATGAGAAGAAAATATCCAACTAATTTCAATCCTCTCATTGACTTCACCAAGTCAGATTACAAAAAGATTTAATTAAAGCTGGCATTAGGAGCACCTAAATCAGTCAAACTGATTTACCTAATGACATGCACTAGCCCTAATCACCAAGTGATCTAATCAAAACCTAATTCACTAGGTTGGCTAGGTAAGTGAGATCAGTGGTGGGGATAAGCCATTAACTCGTCAGAGATCGAATCACTGTGAGTAGCTCCCGCTTAAAAACTATTGGTCAAAATGCCAAACTTACCTTAGACACCAACCGGTTCATTAGTTTTAATTTGATCAACTTATTAAATAGGGTTTCACCGTGTAGCCATGAATTAAGTCTATCTTGGTCTAGTTAAAGACATGGACCCATTCAACTACAACTATTGGAGTTGAGTCTAGAGTATCCTTGACTTAATCTAATTCAACTTTTGATTAGATTTGACCAATTACTCTAATTTAGTCCATTTCTTTAAGCTAACCTTAGGTCTAACCTAATTATGGACCTAATCCATCTAACTCATTGACCCACAAGTTTATGCAATTGTCTTAGGTCTTAATTCACAATTCTGGACCTACTAGACAACACTTAATTATTTTAATTAAGTATTTGAGCTGATGGGTTAGGGTTTGGTATTTCGAAAATAATTTTCAAATTTGAAAAGTTTTATTTTCTGTTCACCAAATATGTTGACTCATTTCACAAATAGATCAGCATATTTCATAAATAGCAATCCTATTGCTAATTACATAACAGAAAATAACTCAATCAAAATAAATCATGAATATTCCTTTAGATCTAATCTAACACATTCATGATAAATTTCACAATTGAACCTTTACAATTAATTTCTTTCGCTACTTCATCTGCATGGGATATAATTGTAGCGGCACCTCTAATGCCATAGGAGACCCCAACGAATGGGAGGAGAGGGCCTTTAAACCCTGCTTTTCTCCTATGATCGGATGGCCATGGCAACCAACCCAATTCGATCACTTGCTACTTGGATCAAGTATATCTAAATATATCAATTTCAAAATTTAAATTTCAAATTTCAAATTTTAAATTTTGAATTTCAAATTTCAAATAAATTTCAAATTTCAAATTTCAAATTTTAAATTTTTGAATTTCAAATTTGAAATTTCAACCAAATTCCAAATTTCAAATTTTGAATTTCAAATTTTTGAATTTTGAATTTCGAATTTCAAATTTCAAAATTCAAATTTCAAATTTTTGAATTTTGAATTTTGAATTTTGAACAACTTTCAAATTTCAAATTTCAAATTTTGAATTTCAAATTTCAAATTTAAACTTTTAGATTACAACTTAATCTAAGTATGCAAATATATATATTATATCTAAGAACCCGCTCTGATACCATTTTTGGGGAAATTCAGTGCAGGGGTAAAATAGTAATTTTCAAAATTTTTTCAAAATTATAATTTTACAGCGAAAAAATGTTAATTAATCTAATTAATTAACATGAATTTACCCTACACTAGGATCTAAATATGATATATAGCATGCATGCATTTAAATTTGAAATTCAAATTCGAACAGTAAATATTTTACTGTAATATGTTCAGAACTCAATACCTTTGTGCGGGTAGTACGCCGCAAATCTGATCACCGTCGGGAGAGTCTGATCGTCGCGATGCAGCCACACAGCATGTCTGGCCTCTGCAGATCATCCACACGAAGCTCCCGATCTGATCGACTCCTCACGAGTGCTAGCTCGTTGTAGAGCCCTTTTGACGGTCGATGCTGATCGAGCTCCTTCGATCGATGTCTGTCGATTCTTTGGACACTCTGAATCATCAACAGACGTACTTGAGAGGATGTTGAAGATCTCTCTGAGATTTTGTGGGCTCACGACACTCGTAGCTTACTTTCTCACTTCCCGAACCCCAGGCTAAAACTCTAGGAAACTCACCGGAAACCTTGCACCCACTTTTCTTTCTTTTTTTTTTGGAAGGATATGGACTTCCTTCTCACGCACAGGACTTCTCACATCCCAGAATTTTTCTCCAAAAATCTTCTTCTTCATTTCACACCCCACTCTTCTCCTCCTTTTATAACAACGTCAAATGTCTTATCCAAAAGAAAGGATAAAAATGAGTAATTGCACATTTGAATTCAAATCAAATTTTGAATTCAAATGGACACCAACTCATCCCTTATCCACTAAAGGCGTGAGGCATGGCTTAAATTGTGCATGGAGTGATTTCATGAGAAACCTTTTCTCATGTAATGAATGGGGCATAAAAAAAGGGATAAGATGCAAAGATTGATTGCCCATTCAAATTCAAACTTTATTTTGAATTTGAATGGCCAACCAATTATCCTTATCCATTCATATGGCACATTAAAGTGGGGCGTGGAGAGGGCTTGGCGTGAGGAAATAATTCATGAGAAGTTCCTTCTCATTAATTCAAATGGGTGCAATGGAAGTGAGGTGGCGCATGGAGATTGGGTCAAGGTGGTTTAATTATTTAAACCAACCTAATTGAACCAAATAATTTAGATCCAATTAGACTAATTTAAATCCAACTAAATTGGCTTAATTAGGCTCAATAAAATTCTAATCAAATCAGGAATTGATTAAGCCCAACCCCTGATCAAATCAGGGACCAAACAATCTCGACGATTAGGTCAACTCTTAACCTAATCGGGTCAAACCTAACTGAATCCAATTCAATTGGACTTGATCCAAAAATAATTGCTCAATCAAATTGTGTTAATTAGTGATCAAATCACTAATTAAACCTCTCATAAATACTGAGTCCAAATCCGATGGGCAATCAGGCATCAGAATTCATCGATATGTAACCCTGATCGAAAAGTCCCAACCAGTGGGACTCTTGACCCTGGTACCCATAATGTGTGGAACTCATGATTAAAGAATCCTGATTCTCGATCACTGAGTCCCAAACATGTAGGATTCTATATCAGCCATCAGATCAGATAGGAACCTCTAATGTGTGTGACCCCGCAGGTTCGAACCTAGGCCGGTAGCACAGGAACCAATTCCTGTACTAATCGAAGTGACCATCTAGCAATAGTACCCGATGTTCGAATAGGTCGAAGAGTCGCAATCGCAATACTCAGAACCTACATGAATATGATTACTGTATAATTCATCCTTTTGACCCCTGTGTTTAGGACGACTCAGGGTTAAACTGTCAACCCTGATCAGATCATCCGAATCGTGCTCAACTCAAACAGTCCTGTGACTCCTCACAAGGACTACCCTGGCCAAGGTTTTGCTAAATTGAAATACGACTGTACATAGCTCCTAAACTGGAGTGGTCAATCCCATCTTGACACACGCACCAACAAGTCAAGTACTTGACTACACCCAGCAGCCTCCCATCACTGAATTAAAAATTCAGGTAGTCCAGTGCCTAAGTGCAATGAGTTGCTTGCAAGTCACCGTGGCGGTCTCAGGTCGGAGGGATATTTATACCCATATTCCATCAGAGCAAATCTTGACAGCAGAAATAGCTCCAGAGTCGGTCACGTTCAGTGCAGATGTACCCTTACATCTTACCTGTATGCCATATCAGTGTCTCCACACTCCTTGGTTAAGAGGACAACCAATCTATATGGCACACAATGACCTATGCTCGATAAACATTGTTGTCCTTGGTAACAATGTATCATTTGGTCGCGAACAGGTTTAAGGACTAAACAATAAATCCTCCTTTGTCGAGTCTAAATAGTCCTAAGGACTTCACCACAACATAGGAGTTCATTAGAAGATGAAACATTTTGTGATGAAAAATGCCAAAATAATTTTTATTAATTCATAATTCATGTACAAATACAAAAATAAGCACAACCGTCAATAGGCTGATGATTGGCTTTGGGACACTATTCCCAACATAAGCAACATCCAGTCTTATACATATCATCACGTACATTATATATCCCACAATCGAAGCATATGAATTCTGCTCATACGCTCTCTCTTGAGGAGTTGTCAGATAATCTTTCTTAGAGAGAGTAATTTCTTGACCTATCAGAAGATAGCCCTTTTTAAAATTCTTTATGTTGAACTATTTTAGCATGGTATCAATGTACATGGATTGAGATAATCCAAGCAATTTTTTAGATCTATCTCTATAAATCTTCATCTCTAGGATGTAGGATGCTTTTCCCAAATCCTTCATCGAGAACTGAGATGACAGTCATAGCTTTACACTTTGTAAAGTGGGATATCATTTCCAATTAAGAGAATGTCATCCACAAGGGTACAAAAAAAATCACTACAAAACTATTAGCTCACTTATAGATACAGGGTTCTTCTCCATTCCTAACGAAGCCATACATTTTGATCATCTTATCAAAATGCATGTTCTAACTTCGAAATACTTGCTTCAATCTATAAATAAATTTCTAAAGCTTGCATACCTTAGATTTATCTATAGATATAAACCCTTTAAATTATATCATATACATCTCTTCATCCAACTTTCCATTTAGGAAAGCTGTCTTAACATCCATTTGTCAGATTTCATAATCTAGGTATATATCGTAAGTATAATCCGAATGGATTTGAGCATTACTACAGAAAAAAATATCTCGTCATAGTCAATACCATAACGTTAACGATATTCTTTGGCAACCAAATGGACTTTCAGGTCTCAACTTTTTCGTCTGCACCTCTTTTTTTTTTTTAAATATCTATTTGCACCTTATAGGTTTTATTCCTTCAGGCGGATCAACAAGTGTCCATACATCGTTGATCTTCATGGATTCTATTTCGAATTTCATGACTTCAAGCCACTTATCAGAGACAGATCTCTGTATGGCATCTATATAGGTGATCAGATCCTCATTGTTCTCATCTAGTTCAACTGGATCACTATCTCGAATCAAAAAATCATAGTATCTGTCTGACTGATGCGGTACTCTATCGAACCTCCTTAAAGATGCCTCTACGATGGGCTCTGGGTTTGATCTAATCAAATTTGATTCTATAGTTTCACTTATCTGTATCGATTTTTCTACCTGTCGAGCTTCATCAAGCTCAACCTTAGTGGCACTAATTCCTTCCTCAAGGAATTCTTTTTCTAAAAAGACTGCCTTAAGAGCCACGAATACCTTTTGTTCGTTAAGAAGGTAGAAGTAATATCTCCTAATTTTTTTGGGATACCCTATAAAATAACACTTATTAGATCAGGGCCCAAGCTTATCAGTCTTTAAATATTTGACATAAGATGGACAATCCCAAACTCTTAGGTGAGAGAGTGTCGGCTTACGCTCAGTCCATATCGCATATGATGTTTTGGTGACCGATTTGCTTGAAATGTTATTCAGAATATAGCAAGCAGTCTCAAAGAGCATAACCTTAAAATAGAGATTGGCAGACTTATAAACCCCATCATAGACCGAACCATATCTAATAGGGTTCTATTCCTTCTTTTTAACACTCTATTATGTTGTGATGTCCCAAGAGATATCATTGTGAGAAAATTACATTCTCTTCTAGATATGTCAAAAACACATTGGAAAGGTATTCACTACCTCGGTCTGACCAAAGAGTTTTGATACTCTTTTTAGTTTATTTTTCTACTTTATTATGAAATTATTTAAATATTTCAAATGATTCGAACTTATGCTTTATAAAATAAACATACCCATATTTAGATAGGTCATCTGTGAAAGTAATGAAATAGTTAAACCCTTCTCTAGTACTTGTGTTCATGGATCCACAGACATCAGTATGTGCTAGACTCAAAATATCACTGGCTCATTTATCCTTTCCAATAAAAGGTAGCTTATTCATCATCCCAAGAAGATAAGACTCATAGGTCGGTAATGATTCACAATCATTGATCTCGAGGATTCTCTCTTTGGTTAACCTACTAATCCTGTTCTTGTTTAGATGATCCAACCGACAATGACAAAGGTAGGCATCTGCGATATTCTAAGATATTTGTTAGATGTGTAATAATGATTTTATGGGCATGTAAGATTTATGTCAATGAGATCTAAAATCCTAAAATCCTAATCTAAAACAATTCTAATCATTGGATTATTGACTCGGAGATCAATATTTTCGAAAAGACTAGCATATCCTATGATGCTCAAAGAAGAGGATGGTTAATCTCACAACCACTTATGTAAGGACACTAATACAAAGATGTGGGTGCTCATTAAAGTATGAGTATACTGATTTGATCCATTGAGAGAACATCTTATAGAAACTTGCATGTCCAAAGATGGTTCTCTAAGTGAGAGTTATGTAAGTGATCATTTGATCTGAGATCATCATGAAATCTTATATATATGAATCCATATTTTGGTTCATACTCAATCATGACTATGTCATGAATGGAGTGTTTTAGATAGATCAATAAAGAATCGATCACTCCAAGTAAGAGGACATGACATCCTATATATTTTCATATCTAGATAACTCAGAAAGTCTTTGGCCAAAGTAGTATGAAGATTAGATAGGATTTCTAATTCTTTATTTGAGTTATCATTGATTGATGAAGAATCGATAAGAATATATATTTGAGTTTGACATGAATCCATGCTCATGAATATATTCGAGATGCAGGATGATCGAGGATTAAATTAAATGATAACTTATCAATGAAGAGTATTTTGGTAATTTCAATCAAATTTCATATTTTCTAGGTAGGCATAAGACATTGCTAGATGTTAATCATGTCTTGTGGGTTTTCATGAATTAAAATGATTAATTCATGAGTTACTTAGAAAGAGTTCAAATTTGACAACTCGGATTGACATGGGTTTAACCTAAATTGATCAAAAAGAGTCAAATCTAATCATGTCAATATGTAGTTCGACCTATTACTGGCTACATGTGGAGCCCATAGGGTCACACACATTCAAAAATGAATCAAGAATAGGTTTTGGTTAGTTGGTTGGACGAAAGGAAACAACTAGGGTGGTCAAGAAACATGCTAGCACATGTGGCATAAACCCTAGCTTCTTAATTAAGTTGATTTGATCAAAATCTTGTTACAGATTTGGTTAACCTAATTGAGCCATTAATTAAGTTGGGTTAGGATCTGACTTGGACCATATTTATCTGGATTTTATTGGGCTTATTTCAACCATTTAGGGTGCCAATTATGGAGTCCAAGTGGTTTGGTACTCCATATGCTTAGCACCATAATAGGATAAGGCTGAATTGTTTTAATTAGTTAAGGAATCTTAAACTCATGATTAAATTGATCTCCATACCTATCAAGAAGCACTCTCAGCCTTCTATCAGTGTGGCATAGATTTTAAAGTGTGCTATGGCTTGATGGGTTGTGAGATGCCCCAAAGATCTTAATGCGCATGGAATCAAGTAGCGCAAAGAGTTGCAAATTCATGCTATATTTTCTTCTAGTTAGGATATATTTTTCTAATTTGTGATGAGGTGCCTAAGGCAGCTCCTATTACTGGAGGACGTGGGCGAAGACCGTATCATATAATTAAGAGTTCTTCTCAAATAAGTCTCTTAATATGATATGGTAATTAAGAGACTCAGAGAAAGAGCATATCTGAACCCTCCTACGCCCCTTCTATTACTATAAATAGGGGGTAGCAGAATTATTTTGGCATTCCAACTCTATCCATCTAATTCTCTTCCTTGTTAAGACATTGTCATAAAAATTAAGACAAGTCTGCCTTTTTTAAGACAAAAGCCTAGGAAAGGAATTAGGAGGAAATTAGAGGAAGGAAGAGAGGGTTTAGGAGTCTAAGTCCAAGTCAAGGAGAGTCCAAGTCCATGTTAAGGAGTGGGTCTAATCAAATTGGGTCAAACCAACTTCTATAGGTTAGAACTCATCAACAAGGTTTTGGAGCAAAGAGTCTTGTTCTTGGAGCAATTTCCATATGGATCACCTATGGAGGGCATACACTTGTGTGTCTTTGGAGATTTGGGATTTAGCATAAGAGGTATTTGTCTAAGCTATATCATAATTATTTAGTTAATTTTTTATTAGTTGTAATTATCAAGGGAACTTGGGTCTAGGGTTTCGGATGCCATGGGTTTCATGATTATAAAATTTTGAAATCCACTATTCTGTTGTGCTATTGGAACCCAACACTAATTGGGGTGTTTGGTTTTAGCACCTCATATTCTATCTATAGCAACGAAAACCATAGTATCTGGCCTAAGATGGGACAAGCCCACAGTGTAGGCCTGCAGGCGCGCAGGCCTGCAGGCATGGCTTGCAGGCATGTGGCCCACAGGTGCATAGGCCTGCTAGCATGGCCCTCAGGCATGCACGGCCGGCCCATAGGCTTGCAGGCCCACAGGCATGACCATGTGAGGCACGATCCACCACGTGAGGTGCGGTCCATCAAGCACTATACATTCCTGATATTGTGCGATGTTGTCGTAGGACACCATGATTATCAGTTTAAATCCTATTTTTTTAAAAAATAAAAATACATAGAAGGCAATGAGTCGGATTGATACTATAGAGAAGAAAATACTAATTTGAAAATTTTGATTTTGTAAAAGAAAAGAATGATGCAAGGAAGTAATTGAAATAGGAAAACATAAATTTAAAAGTATAAAAAAGACACTTGGTACTAAGATCTACTATCTAGATCTTAGCTTTTACTTGCAATTAAAGTAAAGAACAACAATTTAAAGTACATAAAAATAACTTTTGCATTAATTAAAAATAAAATTTAATTATAAAAAATTTTAAAAAATATATAAATAAATAAATAAAATTGTAACAAAGATTTGAAGTAGTTGACACAGCTGTAGGAAAACCGACAGGTGCATAGCATGTATTTTTAAAAATTTTATGCAGCAAAAATATGAGATTAAATAATTTAATCTATAACACATGTTTAAGATCTAATCTTAAATGCCTATCCTTGAATCTGTAACATAATATATATATATATATATCATGCATAGGATCTGAAAGCAAAATTTGCATGTATGATCGCATCATACATGCATCTGTAGATCACATCTACATACATATCAAGTTCAAAACTTATAAGCATGGGTAGAAGGTCTCCGCATCTAAATCACAAGGATTCAAAGGATGCTCGTAGCTGCACAGGATGTTCGGCCTTTATGGTTGGTCCATTCGAAGTCCTGCACTGATCGATCTCCTTAGGAATGCTAGTTTGCACGAAGACTTGGTGATGGCTGATCTGCTCTTTTCTATGGATCTCTTAGACTCTTTCAAAACCATAGATGAACAAGGAGGAAGGTGTATCACTGGATGGAAGGTGGAGAACAACTTCTCTCTTTTATTTCACTCATCCAAAAATCTTAGATCAGATCTAGATTTTTGCTCACCAAAGAGGAGGAAGAAATCCTCTATGCTCACATGCCAAAGATGGCCGCCCATCCCAAAACTCATGCCCAAGAGAAATCCTAATCTCACAGTAAAAGTGACTTCTCAATGATCTAACTTCTATCATACAAAAATCAGGTCTTTTTATAGATGGCGTGGATGGGGAGATAAGGATGAAGTTTGAATCAAATTCAAACTTAGATAAGAGTCTGGTTTCAAGTGAAATCCAAGTCCAACTTGAATTTAAATCAAACTACAAATTATCCTATCCTTTGGGATGTGTAGAGGGGGGACAAAACATTTTTGTCATTGATTTTTCTCATGCCAATCTGAAATTAGCGATGAGAAACTTGTGGGCGTGAGCAAGGGTGGTTGGTTAGGGTAGGAGTCCAACATAGTTTGAACTCTAGGATTTTATCCAATTAAGTCTCCACCCTAATCAAATTAGGTTAGACCAATTAGATAACATGAACCCAATCCAATTCAGTCAAACCTGATTAAATCAGAATTTAATCAAGCCCAATTTCTGATCAAATTAGAAATCAATCATCCTCAGCAATTAGATCATCTCATAACCTAATCGAGTCGAAGCAAATTGAATTCAATTCAATTAGAATTGAACCAAATTACATTACTCAATCAAATTGAGCTAATCAGCAATATAATTACTTATCAATCTTCTTTTAATTCACTAACTATTAGCAAATTAATTCATTGCAACTTTTGCATCAGGTTAACCACCAATCGAATTGATGATTACATCCTTGAATGATACTCAATCATTGATCAGCCATATGATCAGACAGTATAACTTCTTTTTGAATGTGACCCCATAGGCTCGAACCTAAGTCGGTAGCATAGGAACAACTTTTTAAATTAATCGATATAACTATCTAGCAATGGAATCCGATATCCGGATAGGTCAAATGATTGCAAAGCAATATTCAAGAACCTATTAGCGTATAGTTACCGTATAATTCATCCCTTTGACTCTAATGCTCCAGGTGACCTAGGGTTTAACTGTCAATCCTAGAATAGTCAGTCACATTATATCTCAACCTTTCAAATCCATCACATAGATTATCTTGTTTAAGATTTTACTAAATTAAAATTTAATGATGCATTAACTCCTAAATCCGAAGGGGTCAATCCCATCTTAACTCACATACCGACTTAATAAGTACTTGACTGTACTCAAAAATATTTCATTACTGAACTAAAAATTCAGATAGTCCAGCACCAAAGCACAGTGAGTTGCTAGCAAGTCACTGTGGTGATCTCAAGTTGAAAAAAAACTTATACCCATACCTTTCGTGAGCTACTTTTGACAGCAGAGTGTTCTGTAATAGGTCATGTTCAATAAGATGTACTCCTACTTCTCATTTGCATGTCATACCACTATCTCCACACTCCTTGGTTAAGAAGACAACCAACACATATGGCACACAACGATCTATACTTGATATTGCTATCGTCCTTATAATAATGTATCATTTGGTTACAAATAAGTTTAAGGACTAAATGATAAATCCTTCTTTATCAATTTTAAATAGTCCTAAGGACTTCATCACAATACAGGAGTTTATATAGAAGATGTGCAAAAACTTATGATGAACAATGCTAAATAACTTTTATTATTAAAAATTTATATATAATTACAAAATGAGCACAACCATCAATAGACTGATGATTGGCTTTGGGATTCTCCAACAACTCCCACTAGGACTAAAGCCAATCAGTACAGTATCATATACTTATCTTTAATTTATGATCATCGAACTCCTTGACATTGAGGACTTTAATAAATGGGTATCGATGCTGAACTGCTTCAGTATGGTATCAAGGTATGTGGACTGGCATAATCCAAGCAACCTCTTCGATCTATCTCTATAGACTTTTATCCCAATGATGTAGAATGCTTCTTCCAAGTCCTTCATAGAGAACTAAGATGACAGCCAAATCTTTATTTTCTATAATGTAAGGACATCATTTTCAATTAAGAGAATGTCATTCACATACAAAACAAAAAATAACTGACCATTTGTCCACTTGTAAATACATAATTCTTCTCTGTTCCTAATGAAGCTATACGTTCTGATCAAAATGTATGTTCCAACTCCGAGATGCCTACTTCAGTCTACAAATGGATCTCTAAAGCTTGTACACCTAAGACTCATCTATGGATGTGAATCCTTCAAGTCATATTATACACCTCTTCTTCCAGCTCTCCATTTAAGAAAGTTATTTTCACATCCATTTGTCAGATTTCATAATCCAGATGTGCTGCTATTGCAAGCATAATCTGAATGAATTTGAGCATTACCACAGGAGAAAACATCTCGTCATAGTCAATATTATAATGTTCACGATACCCCTTCGCAACCAGATGGGTTTTATAGGTCTCCACTTTTCTGTCTGTGCCCTTCTTCCTCTTGAAGATCTACTTACACCCTACGAATTTTATTTTTTTAGGTGGATCAACTAATGTCCATACATCATTGATCTTCATGGACTTCATTTCAAACTTCATAGTCTAAAGCCACTTATCGGAGTTAGGTCTCTACATTGCATTCATGTAGGTGATCGGATCCTCATTGTTCTCATCAAGTTCAATAGGATCGCCATCTTGGATCAAGAAATCATAGTATCTATCTAGCTGATGCGGTATTTTATCGGATCTTCTTAATGGTGCATCTACAATGGGCTATGGATTTGATCCAATCAAATCTGTTCTGTAGGTTTACTAGATTGTGTCAGTTCATCTACCTATCAAACTTTATCAAGTTTAACCTTAGAGGCATTAGTTCTTTCACCAAGAAATTTTTTTTCTAAAAAGATTGTCTTAAGGCTGACAAATACCTTTTATTCATCAGCAAGGTAGAAATAATAGTTCTTAGTTTCTTTCGGATACCTTATGAAAATACACTGTTAGAATTTCATGTAGGGGTATGCATGTATGTTTCAAAATTTTTTTTCTAAACAATGCAGCAGAATAGAAGATTAAAATATCTTTTAATCTAAATCATGCATGCATAAAATATAGAACACAAAGATCTACTTCATATGCTGAAATTGAACACATGCTGAATTTTATGCTGAAGTCAAATATATGATTGAATCATATATCTGTTTCATAATTTCTTTCTTCGAATCAGGATCTGAAAGAGAATAGGTTCTTCCTTAGCTATGTAAGTGCCCGACCTCTATAAGTATCCACTCAGGATCAGCTTGGAACAGCTCTCTTTGGTGTTGATCTTTCTTCTTCAAGAACAATCACCCTGCAAATCTGAACAAACCTGGATCGCGATCAACTCTTTGATCTTTTTCTTGATCTTTTTCTTCTTTTCTTCTCTTACTTTTCTTCTCTTGATTATGAAGCAATCAAGGTCTAAAAACTAGCAAGAAAAAAGTGATGCCCAAGCTCCTCTTGCGTGTGGAGATGGAGAATGCCTAACCTTTAGGCGTTGAAACTAGAAGGGAGAAGAGAGGGAGAGGCGTGGGGGCTGCTGGAATTCTCATGATAAGAGTATTAGAGAAGGCCCCATTAAATAGACAAAATATTTGAATCCTATTCAAAATCAAATAGCCCCTTAATACTAGTCCTACTTATATTAGGAATTCTTGTAGCCTTAGATATTTAACCTCCTTTAGGAGATCCATTAGGCACCAATTATTACAGCCTTTGCACCTACTTTTTCACATACCACATGGGGCCTATAGGAAGCCCCATATTGGTCCTACATACTCTTTTAAGTGGGCACACCCAACTTGATCAAATCAAGTGATGCCTCATGTAAACAATCAAGAAAATTGATTAAGAGTTTGAATCCTTAATACATTTGATTCAAAATCCTAAGCACCCAATAATTAGAGCCTAATAAATCTAATTCATTTAGATTATTAGCAGATACTTAACTCAAATTAATCTTACTAAATAAGTAATTCTAGTGTAAAGAGAAAATTGAGTTTAACCATGTGCTAATAAAGTTATCCTGAACCCTATAGGATTTTTCTAAACCCAATTGAGACCTCATCATAAGCTTAATTTCTTATTCAGATCTAATTTCTTTGTTGTGTGACCCTATAGATTCAATTTTATCTGATAGTGAGATATACCATGATCTCTATCATAGTATCATTGAAACTCTTTTCAATAGATCGGAACGATTTCATTTTAACTCATCAAAGATTGTCGATCCTGAGCAATCCTATTGAGCTCTTATAATCCACCAGTGATACCTAGCAGTATGTAGTGGCAACCCAGTAGAATCAAAAAAAAAATCTCAAGGTGTAGTTCACATGTGATTCAGTCCTTTTATCGTGAGTTCCGATTAGATGGTCGGTCATGGATGAATCATCAAACCTCATCATCAGTCATATGATAAATTCAATTAGCTCAAGTTCATTTGTGATCCTCATTAAAATTCTTTTCCATCAATCATACTGCTGTGACTATAAACTCTTGGACTTAGTTTCTCAAATCTCATAGGACTACTCCTCTCCATCAAAATCGATAGATTCCATCTAGATACGCACCCTACTCCTACAGTAAACCAATTATCGTCAATATCCTTTTCAAGATCTCAATGAGGCCATGTTTATGTGTCAGTCAAACTCTAGTAGCCTCAATATGAGCAGTTATGCCATCATTGATCAAAAAATTATTCACACAACTATAACATCAAGATAATCACTGATGATTGATTAGAAATTCAAGTGATCTTTCATATGGTCATGCTTAGTACTAATTATTTTCTAACAACTATCTGCACTCGTTGTTTAGTGTCGTTACATAGTAGACTAGAGACTCATCTACTTAGAAGGAATCGATCTATGTGCCGATCTATTTGAATCGATCACCATCCTCGTGATGATTCTATGATCGGGAGTATTTAAAAATTAATTATACATACCTCTAATTCTCAATACCTTGAGAATATGTATTAAAGTATTAATTTCATGGATGATTCAAAGACACATTACTCTTGAATAAAAATTAAACTTATCCTTTTATTGATCAAATCAATGTATTAAGTATAAAATTATATACTAAATTTATTATAATGTGTCAGCCATATTAGCTTTTAGGGCATATGTCTAACAATCTTCCACTTGGACTAAAGCCAATTGGCCACTAATCTAAGTCCCATCTTCTCAAAGTGGACTTCCATCTTTGGCTGGCTCAATTGTTTTATTAGTAGGTTTGCCACATTATCTACGACGTTTGCTCTTCACGCCTCAACATATTTCTTTTCAAGATAGTCACATATGATATGGACCGCCGCTTGATGTGCTTTAATTTCTGATGAGATCTCAGCTCTTTAACAAGTGCTATGGTTCTATTATTGTCGCAATAAAGTGGAATGCCATCTGATGTCATAACCCCAAGATCTATGATGAACTTTTTGAACCAGAAGCCTTCCTCTACGGCATCCAAAGCAGCGACATATTTATCTTCTGTGGTCGAATCTGCTACGATGGGTTGCTTGAAACTCTTCCAACTGATTGTGCCACCATTGCATGTGAACATATATCCTGATGTAGACTTTTTATCATCAGGATCAAACATGAAGTCTGAATCAGTATATCCCTTGACTCGTAACTCAGAACCTCCTCCAAAAAGTAAGAACAAATCCTTAGTTCTTCTCAAGTACTTAAGAATGCTCTTCATAGCTATCCAATACTCCTCATCTGGATTTGGCTAATACCTACTCGTGACACTCACAGCAAGGACAATATCAGGTTGAGTACACAGCATGGCATACATGAGGCTTCCTATGCCAAGGCATAAAGAATCCTACTCATGCGCTGAACTTCCTCAAATGTTGTCAGACACATCATCTTAGAGAAGATGAATACTATGCTTAAGAGGTAAAATTCTTCTTTTAAAGTTTTTCATGCCGAATCTCTTCAGCATTTTCTCTATGTACGGCTTTTGTAACAGACCTAGCATCCTTTTAGATCTATCCCTATAAACTTTTATTCTAAGAATATAGGATACTTCTTCTAGATCTTTTATGAAAAATTTTTTGGACAACGATCTTTTGATCGAGGTCAGCATGGAAATATCATTTTCAATGAGGAGAATATCATCCACGTACAATATGAGGAATGTTATTGCACTCTCATTGACTCTCTTGTATATACAAAGTTTTTTTTCATTCTTGATGAAATCAAATGATTTGATCGTATCATCAGAGTGAAGATTCCAACTCTGAGAAGCTTGCTTTAATATATATATGGACCTTTGCGGCTTGCAAACTTGATGAACACCATCACCTGATGTGAAACCCAAAGACTGCTCCATATATATTCTTCCTCAAGATATCCATTCAAAAAAATAGTTTTCACATCCATCTGTCAGATTTCGTAATCATAATAAGCTGCAATAGCAAACAAAGTGCGGATAGATTTCAGCATGGCTGCGGACAATAAAATTTTCTGATAGTCAATGCTTTCACGCTGACTATAACCTTTTATCACGAGCCTAGCTTTATAGGTCTCTATCTTACCATCGGCATCTATTTTCCTTTTATAGATCCATTTACACTCAATGGATACTATACCCTCGGATGGATCCATTAAGATCCATACTTGGTTCGAGTGCATCGAGTCAATCTCTAACTTCATTGCATCTAATCATTTTTTGAAATTGATGTCAGACATCATTTCATCAAAGATATTAGGATCATCACCATGAACATTATCTTCTATAAGAAATATTTTCTTTACTTCCTTTGTAAGCATATCCATGTACCTTTTAGGAGGTCGGAAGATCCTGATAGATCTACGAGGTGGTGGAGGAACATCTACTGGCTCATGAAAAATGGGTTTCGAAGGATCCATAGCTCTTTGCTCTTCAGAGACTTTCTCTTCAAGCTCAACTAACCTCCCACTGCCACCATCCTAGATAAACTATTTTTTTAGAAATATGGCATTCCGACTCACAATCACATTGTGATCTTGTGAAAAGTAGAAGTAATATCTCATTGATTTTTTTAGATATCCAATAAAATGGGCTATTACATATCTATCCTCTAATTTATCAGTCATCTATCTCTTAACAACGGTCAGACATCCCCAAGCCTTAAGATAACCTAGACTCAGCTTCTTACTATGCCATATCTCATATGGTGTGGTAGAAATAGATTTTGATAGAATCCTTTTCAATAAATGAATTGAAGTTAATAAGACATATTCCCAAAGATATAAGAATAAATCAGTGAAGCTCATCATGGACCTGACCATATTTAATAGGGTTCTATTCATCCTTTCGGATATCCTGTTGAGCTGAGGTATTTCAAGAAGAGTCCATTAAGAGATTATGCGATAATCCTTAAGATATCTAAAAAATTTTTTACTAAGATATTCACCTCCTCGATTAGATCGAAGAACCTTAATGAGTTTGCCTGTTTACTTTTTTACTTCGTTTCTAAATTTTTTAAACTTTTTAAAGACTTCAGACTTATGTTTTATTAGATACACATATCCGTACCATGATAGATCATCGATAAAGGTGATGAAGTAGTATAACCTCCCTGACCTATAGATCAAATGGCCCACACACATCGATGTGTACCAAGGCAAGTAAATCAGTGGCCCTTCCTCATATCTTATAAAGGATAACTTGGACATTTTTCTTCAAAGGCAAGATCCACAGCTGGGTATAATTCTAAATCAAAGGAGCCAAGGATCTCATCTTTTTCTAGTTTATTTATCCTGTCCTCTCCAATATACCTAGTCTATGATGCTATCAGTACTTTTAGTTAATTTCATTTCTGGATCTCTTTTGACCTATGATACTTACTACTTGCTCGTTAAAATTCACATTTGCATTAATATGCAAGTGATAAAGACTATCAATTAAAAGATCACGTGTAACCAATTTATTTCATAAATAAATAGAATAAATTTTTTTATTGAAATTAAAATCAAAACTATCCTATGCTAGCATAGACACGGAAATCAAATTCTGACTGACTATAGGAATAAAATAATAGCCTTTCAAATCTAATCTAAACCTTGATGGTAATCAAAGAGGATAAGTGTCAATAGCTTCTGCAGTAATTTTTGCTCCATTATCGATCTGATGGATAATGTCATCTTTCCTCAACCTCTTATTTTCTATTAGACCTTGCATTGAAGTACATATATGAGCACTTGAGCTAGAGTCCAATATCTAACTAGAAGTAGAATAAATCGTAAGGTTAGATTTAATTACGAGCATACTTTCTGAAAGTTTATCATCCTTTTGGTCTTCAGACTCTCCAAGTAGAGTGGATAGTTCCTTCTTCAGTGGCCTTCAACATCACAATGGAAACACTTTCCCTTTGCTTTAGCCTTCTTTGGAATGTCCTTCTTTGGCTTGCTCTTTTTTTTCTACTTCTTCATAGATTTACCCTTCTTCCTCCAACCAGACTTTGTCTTAGATGAAGTCTCCACAGCAAGAACAGTGCCCCTTGAACTCTTCAAGATTTTCTCAGTAGTGACCAACATATTGACCAGTTCAGTTATGGTGCAATCAAATTTGTTCATATGAAAATTTATAATAAATTAACTATATGAACTTGTAAGGGATTGAAGAATCAAATCAATTAACAATTTCTTTTGCATATCAAGCTCGAGCTTCCCAAACTCCTCAATATCCTTGATCATTGTCATACAGTACTCATGGACTGACTATCCTTCACACATCTTTAGATTGAAAAGTCTCTTAGACACTTCAAAGTGCATTATGTGGCTCTACTCACCATACAACTCTTGTAGGTAAGTGATCATAGCCATAGCAGTGGGCATATGCTCATGCTGGCTCTACAATTTGTTTGACATAGAAGCCAACACATAGTACTTAATCCGACTGTCTTTATCTATCCACTTTTCATATGCTATTCTTTGCTCAACAGTAGGATGGCTTGATAATATTAGAGGTTTTTGATCGAGTACATGATCTATTTTTTTAGAAGTCAAGATAATCCTGATGTTTCTTAGCCAGCCTTTATAATTGATTCGGATCAAATGATTGGACTCAAGGATGCGGGTTAGAGAGTTTCAAGTGACATGATTTAACTGTGAGAGTAAATATTCAAGTTAGACTTTTGTACTTTAAATTTATATTTACTTTAGGGACTTTAAGAAGTAAACAAAGACTCCCACTATTTTTTTGGATCCCTCCACTCTCCGGATGTGAAGTGAAAATCCTAATGCGATAATTGGGTTTCTAGTGGATGTTGCGATCCCACTGATGCCATGTACCCCACCTAATAGTTATTGGTAACACATGTACTGATGCACGCACAACTCTTTGTCCAGATGTTTGTCTAAGCATATTAGTTTCTAAGTTATGTGGGCTCACCTAACAGTTATTGACCACACTCCTTAGTTAAATCCGACCCACCATTCACAAGTAGGTGCAAAGTCATCATTAAGTCCCTCACCTAATAATTATTGGGCCTAATCCCATCCAAATCACTTAGGGAAGGCCCTCTTAAATAGAGGAGCAATTGGAGTCCTAACCAAAACCAAATCAGCCATGAAACATGAGTCCAAGTCGCATTAGAAATCCTTCTTTCCCTCATCTTTTGACCATGCCCAAGTGAATCCTTCTTTTCGATGGACCATGTGGGATGATGCGGTCCATGCGGGCACTATGGACCGATGCAGTCCATAAGCTGAAAATTACGGTCTACATCCCTTTCTGCATGATCGGACGTCCACGATGCGATCGGATGGTGATCTTAGGCGATCCAATTGTAGGAGGGTGCGATTGGGCGTTGTATTGCATGATCGTGTGGCTAAGGATGCGAGTGATCAAGATCTAATGGCTAGAAAGGAAATTTGAGTCCTTCAGAAGGTAGGATTTTGATCAAAATCCATTATTTCCAGTACAACTGAACCACTATGACCAACTGAGAACAATCAATACCAGTACTATGCTCGCATATCTACAACGATGAAAGACCTATAGACTTAATATTTATGAAGAGATTTAGGTTTAAGTCTCATCTAATTAGTCATCATATGATCGATCTAATTAGCATGATCTAAACCAAATCGCCAAGCATTCTTATTCAAGACTCAATCTTCCAAATTGGCTAGATAAGTGGAGATCGGTTGGAATCCCTCCGTTGCTTTTCTTAGACACCAATAAATTGATCAGATAAGTGAACGAAATCAATTAAATAAGCACATCTCAAATACTTGCCTTAGATACTAATAGGTTAATTAGTCCAAATAGGTTAGCTTAAGCAAATCAGGCTCAAACCATTGAGCCAAATTAGATCTTTAGGTTAATCAATTCTATATATGGGATTTAATCGATTTGATCTACAATAATTATATAATTTTAAACTTAATTGACCTAACTCTAATCAATACTTGACTCAGTTTGATCAATTACTTAATTGAATTAGACTCATTATGTTCAAATCAAAAATTCTAGATACAATCTAATTACATGACCTAATTTTTGATTTATCCATAACCAAAATCTTCATGCATAAACACAAATTTCAGATTCTAAATTTTTTGTATGAAAGATAAGTTTTAAATCATTAAACTAATTTTCAGATTTAACATACAAGTATATTTCTCACATATGTATGTAAAATTCAGATCTAAACAAAAATTTAAATCATAACATGATATCATATATCTCATATACAAATCATGAAATATGTTGAAACTAATTTTCACACTTAGATATATTATCATACATCTCATATATAAATCTTAAGTCAGGTCAAAATAATTTTCAGATTTTTGTAAGTATCTATATATCACGTATATATGAACTAGAATTCTATCTAAAATAAATTTCAGATCTATGTATGCCTTCACATATCGAATATATGACCTAAAAATTAAATCTAAAATAAATTTTAGATTTAAAGCAATCATCTATACATCTCATGTATCAAGAAAAATCAGATTTGAAACTCTTTTCAAAAACATATATGTCAATTTCATGCATATAAAATCTGTGGCTTTGATACCACTATTGAAATTTCATGTAAAGCCATGCATGTGTATTTTAATTTTTTTTTTCTAAATAATATAGTAGAATAGAAGATTAAAATATTTTTTTAATTTAAATCATGTATGCATAAAATATAGAACATAAGGATCTACTTCATATGCTGAAATTGAATACATGCTGAATTTTATGTTGAAATCAAATATGTGATCGAATCACATAACTGTTTCATAATTTTTTTCTTCAAATCTGGATCTAGAAGAGAATACATTTTCTTTTGTTAGAAAAAACTAAGATTTATACATGTAGTTTAAAAATTTTTTCTAAACCTTATGCAGTGGAAATAAATAAATTAAAATATTTTTAATTTAAATATGTACTAGATTTGATCTGAAAATTATAGCAGATCTTGACACGAACATGCTACTTTCTCTAAAATCTAAAAAAAAAAAATTAGCAAAATCAAATCGGAGATTAGATCTCCATATTTTTGGATCCTGCGAATGTTCGAAGTTTTGATTGTAGCCACGCACACATCCGACCTCTGTTGGTATCCATATGGAGATGCCTGATCGGAACACCGAGATCATCGGTATGTCAGCATCTTGCAGATCTCACTCCTTAGCCTTAGATCTTCATCTCTTCTTCTAGATCTCGAAGAAGAAGATCGCTCAGTGAACTTCTTCATGTAGATCCATCGGGATCTGAACCAGATCACCAAGAAGGGAGGAAGAACTTTTCTTCTTCTCTTCTTCTCTCTCTTTTTCACTCTTAGATCTGATCTTTGTCAGATCTTGGCATGGAGGTTGAAGGAAAAAATGAGGAAGAAAGGGGAAGACATTGGGAAGAAGTTACAGTGTCCTAAAGAAGCCATCCCTTCTTCACGCCAATAACTCACACCTCAAATATTTTTGTCGCACACTTCCTTGTTATCCCATGCATAACCTCTTCCTAACGCCCTAAAAGATCAAATCTTATTTGATCTTATGCGTTCAAATCCAAAGGAAGGGTTTACGTGCATTGAGATTATATTATGCGGTAAGAGAGGAGATTCCTATCAAAAATAGCACACGCCCCTTCTCTTTCCAAAAGTTTGTTGCACAAAATTAAGGTCCAAAAACCTTTCCTTTTAGACATTATCTCCTTCTTAATTTGAATCAATTTCAAATAGAAAGAGAGAATGAAATAAAGAAAGATGCACATAGAGGAAGGGGTGCCCTTTTCTTTCACGCATGCGAACGTGCGTTCTCCTTTTCTCCAATTTTTTTGTCACACAAAAAATCAACTCCCATGCCCCATCTGATAATGACTTGATCCTATTTTGAATCAAATTTAAATAAAAAAATCAATAAGAAAGAGAATCCTAGATGGAGTGGGGGTGCCAACTATTGGCCCCCTCCCCTTCACGCATGTGAAAAAAAAAGGGGGCATGTCTTCATGCCCTCCCTCTCTTTTTCTATATAAAAATTGGAGAGAGAGTCTTAGAGGACCTGAGCTCTCTAAGTCATGGTTCATCTGATTCAAATTTGATCTCAATCAGGTTAAAAGCGAGTCCAAATCGAGTCGAATTCGAAAAAACTGTCAAGCCTAATCCAATCAAACTTGAAATTCAAATCTGATTTGAATAATCGAACCAAATTAATATTAAATTAAATTAAGTCTAATTAAATTAAATTTGATTTAAATTAATTAGAACTTAATTCATAATTTAATCAGCCCCAATAAAATTACAACATTTGCAATTAAGGTTAGCAGCTACCAAAACTATAACGCTTACAAATTAGCAATTTTTAAAATTCAAACTATCAATCCAATTGATAATTCAAATATGAAGTCATTGATCAGGTCATACTCTTTTTGTGAGTGACATCTCAGATTCTATTCTATCTAGTAGTGAGACATACCATGATCTCCGTCACAGTATCATCGAAACTCTTTTCGATAGATTAGAATAATTCCAACTCACCTCAACAAGGATCGTTGATCCGAAAATGATCTTAGTGAGTTCTCACAATCTACCAGTGATGTCTAGTAGCATGTAGTGGCAACCCAACAGAACAGAAAAGATGATTCCCTAGATGCAGTTATCATGTGATACAATCTCTCTATCATGAGTTCCGACTAGATGAAGGTCACGGAGAACTCGTTAAACCCCATCATCAGTCATATGCTAGATTGGCTTGACTCGAGTTCATCTGTGAATCATGTAAAAACTCTTTTCCAGTATTCATACTTACTCTGGTCAGAGATTTCTTGAACTCAGTGTTGCAAATCGTGTGAGACTTCTCTTTTTCTATCAAGATCGATAGATTCCATCTAGATGCATCCTACTCCAAATAGCGAACCTAAACTTACAATCGCCAACATATACAGCAAGGATCTAAATGGTTAGGGACTAAGAAAATATATAGTCAAACTAAGTAGTCTCGCTGTGAATAGCCAACGCATCGCAGGTCGAAGGACCAGTCATACCACTGCAGCATCGAGAAAATCACTGACGAGTGAGTAGACATCCAAATGGTTTCTCATGTTGGCCACGCTCAGTGCAAGTTGTTCTCTAACAACCACCCGCACTCTCACCCCAGTGTCTCTACACCGCAAACTCGAGACTCATCTGTTTTAAAGGGAGGTGATTTGTGCACCGATCTTGAATGGATAGATCACTGTCCTTCATGACGATCCTTCGATCGGGAGCATTTAAAAATTAAACACTAATGATATATATCTCAAATTCTCTATATCTTGAAAATATACAAAATCATCTTTGTTAATTTTTAGGACAAATCATGGATACATATAATGTAATTGGTTATAAAGACAGCCTATCAAGTACAAGACATGCTCTAGAAAAAAGTATGTGTCAGCCAAGATTAGCTTCTAGGGCACATATCTAACAAACAGGCTTCAGTGTTTAGCTAGCTAAATGACTCGGGCCTACCATATTTTACGTGGAGTCTACTCTCTGCACCTCCATGTATTTCTACTTGAGGTAATCACATATTTCTCTGTTCTATATGCATGGACTTCTAGTTAGACCTTGGCTCCTTAGCAAGGGCTATAGACTATTATCTTTACAGTACAATGTCAAGGCATCCAATGGTATGGCATCTAGTTTCGTAACTATCATAAGAACTAGAATGCATCCTATACATCTATAGCATATTTAGCTTCCATTGGTCGATTGCCTGAAACCCTTCCAACATACCGAACTAACATAACTCAAGAATACATATTGATGTAGATATTCTACCATCAACATCAGTGTATCCTCCCACTCTTAGCTCTAGCCCTTCTTCAAAGATGAGGAATAATCCCTTGGTGCTTCTCAAGTACGTAGAGATATTTTCACAACCATCCAATGCTCCTAGTCTAGATTCGACTAATATCTGCTCGTAACTTTCACAACAAGATATATTAAGTCAAGTACATAGCATGGCATACACCCATGCCTAAGTGGATAATGGATCCCTCTTGGAGGTTTCAATGCTGAACCATTTCAGCACCTCTTCTATGTATTTGTCTGTGAAAACCAAACATCCTTTCAAGATCTATCTATATAGACCTTTATTTTCAGAATGTTTGACCTAGGTCTTTGATAAGAAAATTCTATATGTAATCACATCATAACTGATGACAGCATGGGACTCTCCCACTGACTTTCATATAACTATATGATTTCTCATATTAAGTCGTTGTAGGTCTTGGAATCATCATCCCTATGTTCTCAATCTTTCTCAAGAAACACTTTCTCTTAATCCTTTGTAAGAATACCAAATACCTTTCTAAAGGATGGGAGATTTTATTAGATCTACGAGATGGAGTTACTACATATACTAGCTCATCTTAAATAGGTTGTATAGATTCTTTTACTCATTGTTCTTTAGAGATTTTCTCTTTGAGTTCATCCTCCCACTATTTTCAAGAAAACATTATGATTGCTCACAATCACATTATGAACCACTAGGAAGAAAAAATGATATCTCAAATTCTTTTAGGATACCCCATAATGAGCTCTTACTGACCTATCCTTTAACCTATCCATCATATCATATCTCATATGATGTAATGAAACCAACTTTAGAGGGAACATAATTTAAATTTCAGAAATTAAATCTTATTCCTAAAGAAATAATAGTTAAATTAGTGATGTTCATTATGGATCGGACCATATCTCATATAGGACCATTGCTCACAGATACGCCAATGAGTTGAGTTGTAAAAGGAGAATTCCATCATGAAGCTATGCCAATTTCTTTAGATAACCGATAAATTTTCTATTTGGTATTGTATCCTCCATCTGATCGAAGTACCTTTAGGATTTTTTTGATTTATTTTTCTTCTTCACATCTGAATTCTTTGAACCTTTTAAAGTCTTTCAAATTTATATCTCACATATATATACCTATACCATGACTATTCATCAATAAAGGTGATGAAGTAGTGATAACCTCCTAATCTGGCTCATCAAATGGGCCATGCACATTATATATGTACTAGGGTAAGTATCTCAGTGGTCCTAGAGATGATTTATAGACTAGACATGACTTAACAGTCAAAAAGTCCAAAGGTCCATTATTTTCAATCGACAAATCATTTCTTCTCATACATGACTTAGCCAAAAGAACCATCTGTATACATCAAGTTATTTGGTTTCGGATCTCTCAGATCTATTGGCATTCACTATTTGCTCAAATAAGTTCACAAATGCATCACCATGCAAATGAGAAAGAATTAAATCCAAAATGATAATCATCGAGGTTAGGTACCCATAGCCATAATGCAACTTTTGCACCATTGCCGACTTAAAAGAGTCATTTCACCTTTCTTCAATTTTTTCTTCCTTAGACCCTATACTAAAATGCATAATATGCACTAGAGTCTAATGAAAAAGAGAAAATCATAAAATCAATTTTGAGCAATTCGACATACTTTCCAAAGATATGTAAATGATTCTTTAGGTTCTTCAGGTATATACCTCTGAACTTTTCAAGATTCCTTAGTTACCAACATATTGATCAATTTAGTTAAGGTACTATATATAATAGTTTCATAAACTATCCATATGAACCAGAGATTACAAGATCAAATCTATTAGCAATTTCTTATGCATGATCATGTCAACCTTTTTAAGCTTATCAACATCCTTGATCTGGACAAACTACCCATCACGCATCTTATACACTGTGCGACTCTGATCCCATAACAATTACAGATAAATCAGCATGTCATTAGCAATCTACATGTCCTTATGCATATATTAGATTTCATCAACTATGAAGTCCCATTTATAGTACTTAACCTAATTGTCAATGTCTAACCATTTGTCAAGTATAGCTCGTTGACCATGAATTGAACAAGTTGATGACATTAAGTTAACTTGGTCAAGAACGTAGCTTAATTTCTAAAAGCTAAGAACTATTTTTAGATTTCTGAGCCAGAATATGTAATTGATTTCGGTTGAGTGGTTGATATCTAAGATTCAAGCTAGAGGATTGAAAGCTGACAGAATTGACCATAAAGAGTAAAGATTTAATTAGATGATTGTACTTGTAATAGTTTGTTGTAGAAACTTTAAAAACTAACAAAGGCTCCCACTAACTTTTCGAGTCTCTCACTCTTGGAGTGGAGAACAGAAATCCTAACATGATTAATGGTTCTAGTAGGTGCTGCAGTCCAATCGATACATGACACCTCACCTAATAATTATTGCTGACACGTATACCAATGCGTAGATAACTCTTTATCCAGATACTTCTCCAAGCATATTGCAGTGACTTGATCTCTTAGTCCTATAACCTCACCTAATAATTATTGGCATATTTCTTAGTTAAGTCTGACCCACCATTTACCAGCAAGTGCCAAGCCATCATTGGGTCTCTCACCTAACAGTTATTGGACCTAACCCCATCTTTATCTTGGGGCATCTAATACCAATAGAGTAGTTGTGTCTTCACGATGCAACCAAACCACTGTAACTAGCCAAGAATGATCAATGTCGGAAAAAACATTCGTATCTCTATAACGGTGAAAGACTAGTAGACTTAATATTTGGTGAGAAGATTTAAATTTAGATCTCTTCTAATTAGTCGCATACATCTGATGTAATAACTAATTTAGTTTGAGTCAACATATTTCATATCTAACCAACCTAGTCAGCATGGGTGAACTTGGATCAACAAGTAACATAATTCAAAACATAATCTCCCAAAATGGCTGGGTAAGTAAAAATGAGTGGGGGTCCCCCCGTTTCTTTCCTTAGATACCAACAAATTGACTAGGTCAGACAACAAAACCAAATAAAGAACCACCATTTAAGATTGCCTTAGACATCAAATTGGTTGATTAGAATCAATTAGGTTAACCTATAACTCGGACTCGAACCACTGAGCCAAATTCGATCTTGTCTTAATCAATTCATATCAAATATGAATCAACTTGACCAACTACAACTAAATTTAATTTTGAGGCCCTTTGACCTAATCCCAACCAACTCTTGATTAAGTTTGATCAACTACTCAAAGTCGGAGAGGGTTCTAACCTGATCTAATCAATGACTCTAGTTGTAGTTTAGTCTCTAAACCTAATTTGTTCAACCCATACCCGAAGCCCATATTTTATACATTGAAATTTAAATCTTAAATTTACAATTTTAGATCTTATAATTTCGAATCTTAATTTTCAATTAAGTACATTATGTATATGGGTTTAAGTTTAGATCTCGAAATAATTTCTAAACTAAATAATTTATATTGTATCTCATACAATATTGTTGTTTGCAGAATCGAGTCGACTCGTCATGGTACACAAATCAACTTGTCACAGTAAGTTGATATAATACTAAGATAAATAGAAACCAATAGACCTAGCATGCACAATTGAGTCGGCTCATCAGCAAATAAGCTGACCCACCAGGATCTTGAGTTGACTCCAACAAAATAAGTCAACTCATCAAGCACTCGAGTCGACCCAATTGAGAATCGAGTATCCTTTTAACCCACAAAGGATAGCTTGGTCATTAATCCTCAAAGAGATGATTTATAGACTAGATATAACTTAACAGTCAATAAGTCTAAAGGCCTATTTTTTTCAGTCAGCAAATCATTTTTTCTCATATATGACTTAGCCAAAAGAACCATCTGTATATATTAGGTTATTTGGATCTGGATCTCTCAGACCTATTGGCATTCACTATTTGCTCAAATAAGTTCACAAATGTATCACTATGCAAATGATAAAGAATTAAAACCAAAATGATAATCACCGAGGTTTGGTGCCCACCATGTCCACAATGCAACTTTTGTGCCATTGCCGACTCAAAAGAGTCATTTCACCTTCTTTCAATTTTCTTTCTTCCTTAGACCCTATATTAAAATGCATAATATGCAATGGAGCCTAATGAAAAAGAGAAAATCATAAAATCAATTTTAAGCAATTCGACATACCTTTCAAAGATATGTAAATGATTCTTTAG
This sequence comes from Elaeis guineensis, assembly GCF_000442705.2. Classification (NCBI taxonomy): domain Eukaryota; kingdom Viridiplantae; phylum Streptophyta; class Magnoliopsida; order Arecales; family Arecaceae; genus Elaeis; species Elaeis guineensis. Next base: position 25,841,874 of record NC_026006.2, on the reverse strand, counting down.
GTTCTTTAGGTATGTAGCTTTGAACTTTTCAAGATCCCTTAGTTATCAGCATATTGACCAATCTAGTTAAAGTGCTATATACAATAGTTTCATAAACTATCCATAGGAATCAGGGATTACAAGATCAAATCTATTAGCAATTTCTTATGCATAGTCATGTCGAGCTTTTTAAGCTTTTCAACATCCTTGATCATCAATCATGGACAAACTACCCATCACGCATCTTATGCATTGTGCGACTCTGATCAACTCACAACTATTACAGATGAATCAGCATGTCATTAGCAATCTACATGTCCTTATGCATACATTGGATTTCATCAACTATGAAGTCCAATTTATAGCACTTAACATAATTGTCAATGTCCAACCATTTGTCAAGTATAGCTCGTTGACTATGGATTGGATAAGCTGATGATATTGGGTTAATCTAGTCAAGAATATGGCTTAATTTCTGAAAGCTAAAAACTATTTTTAGATTTCTGAGCCAAAATATGTAATTGATTTCGATTGAGTGGTTGATATCTAAGATTCAAGTTAGAGGATTGAAAGCTGACAGAATTGACCATAGAGAGTAAAGATTTAATTAAATGATTGTACTTATAATAGTTTATTGTAGAAACTTTAAAAACTAACAAAGACTCTCACTAACTTTTCGAGTCTCTCACACTCTAGGAGTGAAAAATAAAAATCCTAATGTGATAAATGGTTCTAGTAGGTGCTGCAGTCCCATCGATGTACGACACCTCACTTAACAGTTATTGCTGACACGTATACCAATCCGTGGATAACTCTTTGTTCAGATGCTTCTTCAAGCATGTGCAGCAACTTGATCTCTAAGTCCTGTGGCCTCTCTTAATAGTTATTGGCACATTTCTTAGTTAAGTTTGACCCCCCATTTACTAGCAAATACAAAGCCATCATTGGGTCTCTCACCTAACAGTTATTGGGTTCAACCCCATCTTTATCCCGGGGCATCTAATGCCAATAGAGTAGTTATGCCTTCACAATGCAACCTAACCACTGTAATCAGCCAAGAACGATCAACATCGAAAAATACACCCGTATCTCTAAAACGGTGAAAGACTAGTAGACTTAATATTTAATGAGGAGATTTAGATTCAGATTCTTCTAATTAGTCACATATATCTGATGTAATGACTAATCTGGTTTGAGTCAACACATTTCATATCTGACCAACCTTGTCAGTATGTGTGAACTCGGGTCAACAAGTAACCTAATTCAAAACATAATCTCCCAACATGGCTAAGTGAAGATGAGTGGGGTTCCCCTTGTTGCTTTCCTTAAACACCAACAAATTGGCCAGGACAGAAAACAGAATCAATTAAAGTACCACCATTTAAGACTTGTCTTAGACATCAAATTGGTTGATTAGAATCAATTAGGTTAACCTATAGACCCAAGCTCGAACGACTGAGCCAAATTCAGTCTTGTCTTAATCAATTCATATCAAATGTGAATCAACTTGACCAACTATAACTAAATTCAATTTTGAGCCCCTTTGACCTAATCCCAACCAACTCTTGATTAGGTTTGATCAACTGCTCAAAGTCAGAAAGGGTTCTAACCTGATCTAATCATGACTCTAGTTGTAGTTTAGTTCTAAATCTAATTTGTTCAACCCATACCCAAATCCCATATTTTATACATCAAAATTTAAATCTTAAATTTATAATTTTAGATCTTATAATTTTGAATCTTAATTTTCAAATAAGTACATTATGTATATGGGTTTAAGTTTAGATCTCAAAATAATTTCTAATCTAAATAATTTATATTGTATCTCATACAATATTGATGTTTGCAGAATCGAGTTGACTCATCTTGGTACACAAATCGACTTGTCACAGTGAGTTGATATAATACTGAGATAAATAGAAACCTATAGACCTAGCCTACACAATTAAGTCAGCTCATCTGCTAATAAGCCGACCCACCAGGATCTTGAGTTCACTCCAACAAAATAAGTCAACTCATCAAGTACTTGAGTCGATCCAATTGAGAATTGAGTATCCCTTTGACCCACAAAGGATAGCTTGGTTATTAATCCTCAAAAAGATGATTTATAGACTAGATATGACTTAACAGTCAATAAGTCTAAAGGCCTATTTTCTTTAGTCGGCAAATCATTTCTTCTCATATATGACTTAGCCAAAAGAACCATCTGTATACATCAGGTTATTTAGTTCTGGATCTTTCAGACCTATTGGCATTCACTATTTGCTCAAATAAAGTTACAAATGCATCACCATAAAGAATTAAATCCAAAATGATAATCACCGAGGTTAGGTGCCCATGGCCACAATGCAACTTTTGCGCCATTGCCGACTCAAAAAAGTCATTCACCTTCCTTCAGTTTTCTTTCTTCCTTAGACCCTATACTAAAATGTGTAATATGCACTGGAGTCTAATGAAAAAGAGAAAATCATAAAATCAATTTTGAGCAATTCGACATACCTTCCAAAGTTATGAAAATGATTCTTTAAATTCTTCGGGTATGTACCTCTGAACTTTTCAAGATCCTTTAGTTACCAGCATATTGATCAATCTAGTTAAGGTACTATATATAATAGTTTCATAAACTATCCACATGAATCAGAGATTATAAGATCAAATCTATTAGCAATTTCTTATGCATAATCATGTCGAGCTTTTTAAGCTTTTCAACATCCTTGATCATCGATCATGGACGAACTACCCATCACGCATCTTATGCACTATACGACTCTGATCATCTCACAACTATTACAAATGAATCAGCATGTCATTGGCAATCTACATGTCCTTATGCATACATTGGATTTCATCAACTATGAAGTCTAATTTATAGCACTTAACCTAATTATCAATGTCCAACCATTTGTCAAGTATAGCTCATTGACCATGGATTGGACAAGCTAATGACATGGATTGAACATGACTTAATTTCTAAAGGTTAATAACTATTTTTAGATTTCTGAGTCAGAATATGTAATTGACTTCGGTTGAATGGTTGATATCTAAAATTCAAGCTAGAAGATTGAAAGCTGACAAAATTGACTATAGAGAGTAAAGATTTAATTAGATGATTGTACTTGTAATAATTTTTTGTAGAAACTTTAAAAACTAACAAAGGCTCCCACAAACTTTTCGAATCTCTCACACTCTTGGAGTGGAGAACAGAAATCCTAACATGATAAATAGTTCTAGTAGGTGCTACAGTTCCATCAATGTACAGTACCTCACCTAACAGTTATTGCTGACATATATACCAATGCGTGGATAACTTTTTATCCAAATGCTTCTCCAAGCATGTTGCAGTGACTTGATCTTTAAGTCCTGTGGCCTCATCTAACAGTTATTGGCATATTTCTTAGTTAAGTCTGACCCACCATTCACCAGCAAGTGCAAAGCTATCATTGGATCTCTCACCTAACAATTATTGGGCCCAACCCCATCTTTATCCCTGGGCATCTAATGCCAATAGAGTAGTTGTGCCTTCACGATGCAACCGGACCACTGTAATCAGCCGAGAACAATCAACATCGAAAAAGACACCCGTATCTATACAACGGTGAAAGACCAGTAGACTTAATATTTAGTAAGAAAATTTAGATTCAGATCTCTTCTAATTATTCACATACAACTGATGTAATGACTAATCTGATTTGAGTCAACACATTTCATATTTGATCAACCTAATCAGCATGGGTGAACTCGGGTCAACAAGTAACCTAATTCAAAACATAATCTTCCAAAATGGCTAGGTAAGTGAAGATGAGTGGGGGTCCACCCGTTGCTTTCCTTAGACACCAATAAATTGACCAAATTAGACAACAGAACCAATTAAAGAACCACCGTTTAAGACTTGCCTTAGACATCAAATTAGTTGATTAGAATCAATTAGGTTAACCTATAGACTCGGGCTCAAACCACTGAGCCAAATTTGGTCTTGACTTAATCAATTCATATCAAATGTGAATCAATTTGATCAACTATAGCTAAATTCAATTTTGAGCCCCTTTAACCTAATTCCAACCAATTCTTGATTAGATTTGATCAACTGCTTAAAGTCGGAAAGGGTTCTAACCTGATCTAATCAAAGTTGTAGTTTAGTCTCTAAACCTAATTTGTTCAACCGATACCCAAAGCTCATATTTTATATGTTGAAATTTAAATCTTAAATTTGTAATTTTAGATCTTATATTTTTGAATCTTAATTTTTAATTAAGTACATTATGTATATGGGTTTAAGTTTAGATCTCGAAATAATTTCTTACCTAAAATAATTTATGTTGTATCTCATACAATATTGTTGTTTGCAGAATCGAGTCGACTCATCCTGGTATACAAATCGACTTGTCACAGTGAGTTGATATAATACTGAGATAAATAGAAACCTATAGACCTAGCCTACACAATTGAGTTGACTTTATCAGCAAATAAGCCGATCCACCAGGATCTTGAGTTAACTCCAATAAAATAAGTCAACTCATCAAGCACTCGAGTCAACCTAATTGAGAATCAAGTCGACTCCACAGGCATGCCAGTCACAGTTTCATAGTTTCATGCAAATAGAGTCTAGGATTTTGGATCTAAAATTTTGCAGAAATTAAGTTTTTGATCGTGTGTCAAAACAATATATCACATATAATATTTAGCAATCTAAAACACATAAAAATACATGCATAACCTGATTTAAATCTAAAATATGTGACACATATAATTTTTCATTCGCTATTCATCTTCATAGGAAACATTACAGTCGGCACCCCTACACGTCATAAGAGAAAACCCATCAAAGGGGCAAGAAAGAGACTTTAATCCCTTCATCTTCTTATAACCGGACGGCCATGGTGATTATCCCAATTCAATTTCTAAGCTACTAAGAGTTTAATCTAACATATCACATATGTAATCAATTAAAAAAATTAGATCTGATTATCTTTCACATGTCAAATATATGAACAATAATTTTGAATCTATACATGTAGAAAAATTTCAGCAATCATACTAGATCCAAATTAAATCCTAATTAATATATTCATATCTAAAATTAATTTTAAATCAGAATAACTCATGATTTATTTCAGATCTAAAATAATTTTAGATCCAAAATAATCATGTAATCATATTACAGCAAGCAAAAAAATTAGATCTAACATTAATCGATGTTCAACATCATTCTACAATAATCGTTCAGCATAACAGGATTATGCCAGGGTAATCTATTTTAGAATGATGTTGATCATCTTACTAACCTTCAGATCTAATTTTTATAAATCATATTTCAGATCTGAGGGGTTTTTATGTTCATATCAGTACCTGTGCTTTGATATCACTATTAGAAAATGCTACAGTTTCGTACCTGTAATTTAAAAAAAAATTTTAAACCTTATGCAGTGAAAATAAATAAATTTAAATATTTTTAATTTAAATATGTAACAGATTTGATCTGACAATTATAGCTAAGATCTTGACATGAACATGCTGCCTTGATTTGAAATTTGGAAAAGAAAACAAAGTTAGCAAAATCAAATTGGAGATCAGATCCCATACCTTTGAATCTTGCAGATGTCCGGGATTTTGATCGTAGCCATGCACGCACCCGATCTCTATTGGTATCCATATGAAGATACTTGATCGGAGCACCGAGATCATCGGTGTGCTAGCACCTTTCAGATCTCGCTCTTCAGCCTTAAATTTGTATCTCTTTTTCTAGATCTCGAAGAAGAAGATCACTGCACAAACTCCTTCACTTAGATCCGTCAGGATCTACACCAGATCATCATGAAAAAAAGAAGAACCTTTCTTCTTCTCTTCTCTCTCTTTTTCTCTCTTAGATCTGATCTCTATCAGATCTTGGCGTGGAGGTTGAAGAAAAAAAAGGAGGAAGAAAGAAGCAAAACATTGGGAAGAAGTTACGATGTCCTAAAGAAGCCATCCCTTCTGCATGCCAATAACTCATGCTCCAAATATTTTTCTCGCACACTTCCTTGTTATCCCATGCATAACCTCTTCCTAAAACCCTAAAAGATCAAATCTTATTTGATCTTAGGCATTCAAATCCAAAGGAAGGGTATAAATGCATTAAGATTATGTTGTGCGATAAGAAAGGAGATTCCTATCAAAAATAGCACACACCCCTTCTCTTCTCAAAATTTTATCGCACAAATTAAGATCCAAAAACTTTTCCATTTAAACATTATCTCATTTTTAATTTGAATCAAATTCAAATAGAAAGAGAGAATGAAATAAGGAAAGTTGCACATAGAGGAAGGGGCACGTGCCCTTTTCTTTCACGCATGCGAACGTGCGTTCTCCTTTTCTCCATTTTTTTTGTCACACAAAAAAATCAACTCCCCCACCCCATCTGATAATGATTTGATCCTATTTTGAATTAAATTTAAATAGAAAAAAATCAGCAAAAAAGAGAATCCCAGATAGATAGTTGGCGCCCCTCCCCTTCACATGTGCAAAAACAAAAGGGGATGTGTCTCCATACCCTCCCTCCCCTTTTCTATGGAGAGAGTCTTAGAAAACCTAAGCTCTCTGAGTCATGATTCATCTGATTCAAATTTGGTCTCAATAAGGTTCAAATCGAGTCCGAATCGAGTCGAATTCAAAAAAGCTGTTAAACCTGATCCAATCAATCTTGAAATCAAAATCTGATTTGGATAATTGAACCTAATTAATATTAAATTAAATTAAGTCTAATTAAAGTAAATCTAATTTAAATTAATTAAAACTTAATTCATAATTTAATTAATCCCAATAAAATTATAATATTTGTAATTAAGTCCCTGCGCTAACTATTAGTAGCTGCCAAAATTGTAATGCTTACAAATTAGCAATTTCTAAAATTCAAACTATCAATACGATTGATAATTCGAATATAATCTAAGCCATTGATCAGATCATACTTCTTTTATATATGACCCCTCAAGTTCTATTCTGTCTAGTAGTAAGACATACGGTGATCTCTATCACAGTATCATCGAAACTCTTTTCAATGGATTAAAATAATTCCAACTCACCTCAATAAGGATCATTGGTCCGAAAATGATGCTAGTGAGTTCTCACGATCTATCAGTGATGTTTAACAGCATGTAGTGACAACCCAACAGAATAAAAAAGATGAACTCCTAGGTGCAGTTATCATGTGATACAATCTCTCTATCATGAGTCTCGACTAAATGAAGGTCATGGAGAAAACTCATCAAATCCTATCGTCAGTCATATTCTAGATTGGTTTGACTCGAGTTCATCTGTAAATTTTATGAAAACTCTTTTTCAGTATTCACACTTACTCTGACCAGAGATTTTTTGAACTCAGTCTTACAAATCATATAGGACTTCTTCTTTTCTACCAAGGTCGATAGATTCCATCTAGATGCATCCTACTCCAAATAGCGAACTTGAATCTATAATAGCCAACATACACAGCAAGGATCCGAATGGCTAGAGACCAAGAAAATATGCAGTCAAACTAAGTAGCCTCGCCATGAATAACCAATACACCGCAAGTCAAAGGACCAGTCACACCACTGCAGCATCGAAAAACTACTGATGAGTGAGTAGACATCCAAGTAATTTTTCGTGTTGGTCATGCTCAGTGCAAGTTGTTCTCTAATAACCATCTACACTCTTATCCCAGTGTCTCTACATCACAGACTCGAGACTCATCTACTCTAAAATGGGGTGATTTATGCACCGATCTTGAATGGATTGATCATTGTCTTCCATGATGATTCTTTGATCGGGAGCATTTAGAAATTAACCACTAATGATGTATGTCTCAAATTCTCAATACTTTGAGAATATACAAAATCATCTTTATTAATTTTTAAGACAAATCATGGACACATATGACATGATTGATTATAAAGACTGCCCATCAAGTACAAAACATGCCCTAGGGAAAACTATATGTCAGCCAAGATTGGCTTCTAGGGCACACATCTAACATCTCTTAGCCATGCAAGTGCCCGATCTCTATGGGTATTCACTCAGAATCAGCCTGGAATAGCCCTTTTTGGTGTTGATCTTTCTTCTTCAAAAACAATAACCCTGTGAATCTAAGCAAAGCTTAGATCGCAATCAACTCTTTGACCCTTTCTTTGATCTTTTTCTTCTCTTCTTCTCTTGCTCTTCTTCCCTTGATTATGAAGCAACCAAGGTCTAGAAACCAGCAAGAAAAAAGAGACACCCAAGCTCCTCCTGGGTGTGGAGATGGAGGATGCCCAATCTTTGGGCATTGAAACTAGAAGGGAGAAGAGATAGAGAGGCATGGGGACTCTTAGGAGGCGTGGGGACTGCTGGAATTCTCATAATAAGAGCCTTAAAGAAGGCTCCTTTAAATAGACAAAATACTTGAATCCTATTTAAAATCAAATAGCCCCTTAATACCAGTTCTGCTTATATTAGGAATCCTTGTAGCCTTAGATATTTGACCCCCTTTAAGTGTTGAAAATGTAGGTGATTTCATGCATGTATTTCAAAAATTTTTGAAATAAAACACAGCGAAAGATAACTAAATTAATTATATTAATCTAACATATATATGATCTAATCATCAAATCAATCTACTCTAAGATCTATAACATGATATATTGTATATAAAATTTGAAATAATCGCATGATAAAATCTGCATGCATGGATGTAAGCAGTACATCAAATCTACATCTATCTGAGTTCCGAACTCGATATCTGAGTGTGGGTCGATGATGGTGACTACTAAGAGATATGGTAAGGATGATCTTTGCTGATTGCTTATAGCCGCACATACATCCGGTCTCTATGAAAAGTCCACTCGAAGCTCCGATCTGATTGGTCGTCTCAAAAGTGCTAGCACGCACGTAAACTTTCATCTTGGCTGATCTAGATTCTTTTTTCAAATCTCTAGAATCTTTCTAAACATTGAAGATGGGCTTCTAGAAGAGATGGAGATGTGAAAAAAAGATGGAGAAGAAAAAAATTTTTCTCTTATTTTTTCTTTCTTCCCAAACCCTTAGGATCAAATCTAGGGTTTCTAGATTTTTCTTTTGCTCACCCAAAGAGAGGAGGACCTTCTTCTATTTTTCCACACCAAGAACTCATGCCTCAAGACCCTCAATGTGTAGAGCCCTCTCTCTACTCTCTTACACACACAAAGGAGAATAAAATCTCCCTTTATTTAGGTGTGTAAGGAGGTTGGGATGAAGAATCCTAGAGATGTTGGACTCTTCCATATATTATCGCACCTTTTCACAATCCCATGCCAAAACAAATATGGGATGCCCCCTTTGTTATTTTTTCATGGTAAAACTGATTTCTTTCTGAATTCTCACACCCCATATCACTTTATTTGTCGCACAAAATCAAGAGGATAAAGGGTAGTCAGTGTGGACTTGTAGATAAGGTCAAACTTTATCTAATACGGTTTACCAATTCAAATCACATTTGAAGCTTCCATAAAAATCAGACTTTTATCCATTCTTGGATGTGAGAAAGGGAGAGAGGAGGACTCTTTTGCATGGAGAAATCTCATACAAAAAATTTTGGCATGAGAAAATATGGCATCCAAAAGGTAGGGTGGCGCAAGGGAGGAGTCCAACTCTATATGGACTCTTAATTTCCTTATTTGACTCCGTACCAAATTACATCTGATTTAGTCCAAATAAATAGATGAAACCCAATCTAATTGGGCTCATAATTTTTTAATCAAATTCTAATCAAATTAAAAATTAATTAAACCAAAGTTCTAATCAAATCAGGAACAATTCTCCCTTAGCGATTAGGCTATCTTATAACCTAATCGGGTCAAACCTAATTAAATCCAATTCAATTAGATTTTATTTAATCTTCTTTGCTCAATCAAATTGACCTAATCAACAATCTAATTGCTAATTAATCCTTCATTAATTCACTAATACTTGGTGAATAAATTTATTACTACTTTGCATAAGGTTAAATATCAATGGAATTGACGATTAAGCCCTTGAACGATTCTCAACCACTGATCAGCCTCATGATCAGTCAGAAACTTCTTTTGAGTGTGACTCTATAGGTTCAAACTTAAGCTGGTAGCATAGGGATAAATTTCTGAGCCAATGATGTAACCATCTAGCAATGGTGACTCGACATCCGGATAGATCGAACGATAGCAAAGCAACATTCAAGAACCTATTAGTGTATGGTTACCGTATAATTCATCCTTTTGACCTTAATACTTAAGGAGATCTAGGATTTAACTATCAATCCCAGATATATCATCCATATTGTATTTCAATCTTTTAAATCCATCACATGGATTACCCAGGCTCAGGTTTTACTAAATTGAAATGTATTGATACATTAACTTCTACTAATTCAAAGGGGCCAATCCCATCTTGACTCATGCACTGACTCGATAAGTACTTGACTGCATCCAGAAACCTTCCATCACTAAATTAGAAACTCAGTTAGTTTAGCATCAATGTACAGTGAATTGCTTACAAGTCACCATGGTGATCTCAGATCGGAGGGACACTTATACTCATATCCTTTGCGAGCCACTCTTGACAACAGAGTGCTCTACAATTGGTCACGTTCAGTGACGATGTACTCTTACATCTCACCTACATACCATACCAATGTCTCTATACTATTTAGTTATGAAGACAACCAACACATATAGCACACAATGACCTACACTTGATATTGCTATCGTCCTAATAATAGCATATCATTTGGCCGCTAATAAATTTAAGGACTATGTGATAAATCTTCTTTTATCGATCAAAGTATTCTTAAGAACTTCATCACAACACATGAGTTCGTTAGAAGATGTAACATTGTGATGAAAAAAGCTAAATAACTTTTACTATTGATCAATTCATATACATTTATAACTAGCACAATCGTCAAATGATTGACTTTAGGATATAATTTCCAATAACTCCCACTTAGACTAAAGGCAATCTGTATAGTATTATATACCCATCTTTGATTTATTATTTCAGAACTACTAGATATTGAGGCTTTATTGAACGGGTTGGTCAGGTTCTCCTTTCCATTGATCTTCTAAAGTTCGACGTCATCTCAATAGTTTTTTTTTGAATAAGGTGGTAGCAATGTAAAATGCTTGGTAAGCTACATGAGCTATGGCTTTGGTGTTGTAAAATACAGTAGAACCATCATAGGAGGATGCCCTTCCTAACTTACCAATGAACATCTACAATCACATAGCTTCCTTGCAAGCATCGGATGCTGTAATGCATTCTACCTCGCAAATTAAGTTTGACTATATTTTTCTGCTTTGAACTTTTCCAGCAGATTGCTCCATTATCTAAAGTAAAGATATATTCCGACACGTTCTTATTATTATTATATCCAACTAAAATCTGGAGTCATACTCTACAAGTTTTAAGTTAGATTTTCTATAACCAAGTCATTGATCCTTAGTATTTCTTAAATACTTATGGATGACCTTCTAGTGATTCTCATCCAGATCTTATATGTATCCACTCACTACCCTAGTATGTCATATCCTATCTCATATATGGTATATATGATAGAACAAATTCTACTCATAAATATCTTACGTAAATAGATTGAGATAACCTAAGCAGTCACTTAGATCTATCTCTACAGATCTTCATCCCTAGAATAAGAGATATTTTTCCAAAGTCTTTTATGGAGAATAATGATAACAGTGAAATCTTTATTTCCTATAATGTAAAGAATGTCATTTCGATTAAGAGAATTTCATTCACATGTAAAATAAGAAATACACTCACAGAACTATTAACCCATTTGTTTTTGTAGGCTTCTTCTTCATTCTCAACAAAGCCATGCATTTTGATCATTTATCAAAATGCATATTTCAATTTTGAGGTTTGAGGCATACATGTGTATTTCAAAATTTTATTTTCTAAATATCATAGTGGAATACAAGATTAAGATACTTTTAATCTGAATCATGCATCCATAAAAACATAAAATCATAAGGATCTAGTTTATATGCTAAAATTGACATATGTTGAAATTCACATTGTGATCAAATCCCATATCTATTTCATAATCTTTTTCTTCAAATCTGAATCTGGAAGAGAAGAAATTTTCTTCTAGCCGCACAAGTGTCTGGCTTCCATGGGTATTTACTCAGGATCAGCCTGGAACAGCCCTCTTCAAGTTGAATTTTTTTTTCTAAAAAAATTCAGTCTGCTGAATCTGAACGAAGCTTGGATTGTGATCAACACTTGATCTCTTTCCTTCATCTTCTTCTTCTCTTCTTCTCTTGCCTTTTTCTCTTGCTTTGTACTGCTACTAAGCTCTAGAAACCAGCAAATAGGGGATGCCCAACAGCCTTGGGCATGGAAGAACTAGGGACGCCCAAGAGGAGGATGTGTGGGATGTCCAAGGGGAGAAGAGAAAGGGAGAGGAAGAGAAGGCATGGGGGCTCTCTTTGGTGGCATAGGGCTTGCTGGTTAGTTGCTCTAGGGACCTTAGGTGAGGTCTCTTTAAATATGCATGAGGATTGAATCCTATTCAATATCATAATATAAGTCTTACTTGCATTGGATTTTCTAATAACTTAAATTATTCAACTTACACTAGGAATCCTATTAGGCGCTGTTGGGTATAAAATACCCACAGCCGGAACCCGCGGCGGAACCGCCATCGGCAAGCACAGCTCCGCCCGGACTCCTACGGGAGCCGGGCTCCACCGACGACATCAGCACAACTCCGCCCGGACTCCTACGGGAGCCGGGCTCCGCTCTCAATATCAATTGCTGGTAAGCTCAGTCCGGACTCCTACGAGAGCCAGACTTCGCCCTTGACTTTGTTTGCAGCGCAGCTCCGCCCGGACTCCTACGGGAGCCGGGCTCCACCGACGACATCAGCACAGCTCTGCCCGGACTCCTACGGGAGCCGGGCTCCGCTCTCAATATCAATTGCTGGTAAGCTCAGTCCGGACTTCTACGAGAGCCGGACTTCGCCCTTGACTTTGTTTGCAGCGCAGCTCCACCCGGACTCCTACGGGAGCCGGGCTCCACTGACGACATCAGCACAGCTCCGCCCGGACTCCTACGGGAGCCGGGCTCCGCTCTCAATATCAATTGCTGGTAAGCTCAGTCCGGACTCCTACGAGAGCCGGACTTCGCCCTTGACTTTGTTTGCAGCGCAGCTCCGCCCGGACTCCTACGGGAGCCGGGCTCCACCGACGACATCAGCACAGCTCCGCTCGGACTCCTACGGGAGCCGGGCTCCACCGACGACATCAGCACAGCTCCGCCCGGACTCCTACGGGAGCCGGGCTCCGCTCTCAATATCAATTGCTGGTAAGCTCAGTCCGGACTCCTACGAGAGCCGGACTTCACCCTTGACTTTGTTGGCAGCACAGCTCCGCCCGGACTCCTACGGGAGCCAGGCTCCGCCGCCGACATCAAAACAGCTCCGCCTGGACTCCTACGGGAGCCGGACTCCGATCACGACGGCTCTGACCATTGCCGAGCTTCAATCGACAGATCCACGCCCCCTACAGGCCCTCAAAACGGCCGCGACCCTGCTCCACCTCCTGTGGCAGACTCCACGCAGCATCATCATTCCCTGACAAGCCGCAGCAGCCATAGCCGCCCTGCTCCACCTCCTGTGGCGGACTCCGCACAGCTCCATTATCCCCCTGGCAGGCCACAGTAACGGCCACGAACCTGCTCCACCTCCTGCGACGGATACCATGCGATTCTCCTGACGACGGGCGCTGCTCCACCCCTCATAACGGATTCCACGTGGCAAGTCGAGGTGATACCCACGTGTCTGCTCCATTATCTTTCGCAATCAATTCCCCTGACCATGGGCGGCCCACCACCAGGCAGTTACACACGTCGCCATCAGTCCGTTGCCTCCCCCGCCTATAAAAGGGGGGACTCAGATACGTTATTTTTTAAGCTCTTTTTGCCTTATCTCAAAACTCTGCTAAATTCTCCGTTCGAGCACTCCATTCTTGTTGAGGCAGAGAACTGACTTGAGCGTCGGAGGGTCTTGCCGGAGCAACCCCACCTCCGGTTTAGACTTCCCTTGCAGGTCCCGGCGGCGACCGCGGCTTCCTCAACTCCAGGTTCTCCGGCGCAGGCGAATTTCTGCACCAACAGAATTGGCACTAGAGGAAGGGGCTGAACCTTCGCAGCACCCTTGTTCTTGAAGGAGCGCTCAACGGAGCCACCTCCGGCCATCTCTCCGTTATCTACTCCTAATCCTCCCCCGCGAGATCGGCACCCGATGCCTCCGCGCAGGGCGTCCACCCGGCGGTCCACGGCCTCCGCGGCCAGATCTCAGGCTCCGGCCTCCCCTCCCGTCTCTCAGCCAGCTCCCCCCCCCTCCGGCGACGGCGGTCGGCGCGGAGCAGTTTGACTTGCTGGCGCAGCAGGTCAAGGGCCTCGTCGAGGCCGTACAGGCAATGCAGCAGCAGCCACCGCAGGCGTCAGCGCATCCGGAAGGGGCATCTCCGGAATGCCAGAACCCGGCGGTGGGGCGGGCCACCTGGGCTAGCCGCCCCGTCCTTCCCGAGAAGGCGAATCCAAGGGTGGAGAGCCCTCAGTCGGACCACGACTCCACCCATGGGAGGTCCCTGCCCCCGTTCTACCAAAGGACCTTCGAGACTCGAAGTCGAGAAGATTTCCTGGACCGGAGGCTCCAGGAGATGAACCGGCGGATCGAAGAACTCCGCCATGCGCCTCCCGCTTACGGTGGGGATATCTGCACTGACCCCCCCTTCTCCCAAATGATTATGCAGGAACCGATCCCGCCGAATTTCAAGCTCCCCCAGTTTGAAAGCTACGACGGGACCTCGGACCCGGTGGACCACCTGGAAGCCTTCCGAACGATGATGTTGCTTCATGGTGCCCCCGACGCCATCTTGTGCCGGGCTTTTCCGTCTACTTTGAAGGGAGCAGCCAGAAACTGGTACTCGGCACTGAGGCCGGGTACCATCTTCTCCTTCGATCAAATGAGCCACCAATTCGTGGCCCATTTTGTCAGCAGCCGACGTCCCCGGAAAGGTTCGGAGTCCCTCATCAACATCAAGCAGAGGGAAAGGGAGTCCATACGGGCCTACATCAACCGCTTCAACATCGCGGCGTTGGAGGTCCGGAATTTGGACCAGTCGGTTGCCATGGCCGCCCTGAAAGGCGGCCTTCAGAAGAATGACCTTCTGTACTCCCTGGAGAAGAAGTACCCCAGGGATTTCGCTGATCTGCTGGCTCGGGCTGAAGGATACGCCCGAGCGGAAGAGGCCTTCAAAATGAAGGATGAGGAGACTGCAAGGGAGCGCCAGGTGGGAGATTCCGGCAAGCCCGCAGTTGAGAAGAGGCCAAGGGAAGCCCGGCCTCGCTCCCGATCCCCTCCTGGGCACAAGCGCGCCCATACTCCACCCGGGCACGCAGGCAGAGGAGCCCGGACAACAGGTTTCGGCGGGGCTCCCCGCCAGGGAAGTTCCGCAGCTACGCCCCCCTCAACGCCTCGAAGGCTCAGGTACTGATGGAGGTCAGGGAGCTGATCCCTAGGCCGGAGAGGATGCGCACGCACCCCGGGAAGCGCAACCCCAACAAGTTCTGCCTCTACCACCGCGACCACGGCCACGACACCGAAGAGTGCATCTAGCTCCAGGACGAGATCGAGGAGCTCATCCGGCGAGGTCGGCTCGACAGATTCATCCGCCGCAGGCCTGAGGGTAGAGGAGACCGGCCAAGAGCCCTCCCACCGCCCGAACCGCAGAAGAGGGAGGAGCAGCCCGGGGACCGGCCTCCTATTGGGACCATCGACTCCATCGCCGGAGGGCCTCAAGGAGGAGCGGGAGAACTGTAAATGTATTGCTTACTGTTTCGTTTTGAATCTACTTTTCTTTCTAGCTAACGCACTCCTCCTGCTTAACGCGGATGTATTATGACTGGATATGACCTCTCCAAAAAGCCACGGCCGTGTCAGGAACAGGAGGAGAACCTCGTCCTGACATGAGCAAAGTCAAAGGCCCGGTTCTTTTAGACCGGATGGGGGGAGAGGCCTTACAACGTCCTAATGTGCCCCCACAGCCCTGTTAGGGACAGGAGGAAAACCTCGCCCTAACTTGAGCAAAGTCAAAGGCCTGGTTCTTTTAGACCGGATGGGGGGAGAGGCCTTACAACGCCCTAATGTGCCCCCACAGCCCTGTTAGGGACAGGAGGAAAACCTCGCCCTAACTTGAGCAAAGTCGAAGGCCCGGTTCTTTTAGACCGGATGGGGGGAGAGGCCTTGCAACGCCCTAATGTGCCCCCATAGCCATGTCAGGAACAGGAGGAGAACCTCGTCCTGACATGAGCAAAGTTGAAGGCCCGGTTCTTTTAGACCGGAGGGGGGAGAGGCCTTACAGCGCCCTAACGCGCCCCCACAAGCCAGGCTGATGACGAGAACCTCGCCACCGGCTCAAGCAAAATGGAAGACCCGAACTCCTACGGGAGCCGGGTTCCGCCGCCAAGGTAAAGCTTCACCCGGACTCCTACGGGAGCCGGGTTCCGCGCCGCCCCAGCCCCCCCCAAGGTAAAGCTTCACCCGGACTCCTACGGGAGCCGGGTTCTGCCGCCAAGGTAAAGCTCCGCCCGGACTCCTACGGGAGCCGGGTTCCGCCGCCAGGTAAAGCTTCACCCGGACTCCTACGGGAGCCGGGTTCCGCCGCCAGGTAAAGCTTCACCCGGACTCCTACGGGAACCGGGTTCCGCCGCCAGATAAAGCTTCACCCGGACTCCTACGGGAATCGGGTTCCGCCGCCAGATAAAGCTTCACGCGGACTCCTACGGGAGCCGGATTCCGCCCCAAGAAAAACTTCGCCCGGGCTCCTAAGAAAGCCGGGCCCCATCCGCCACTTCGCCAGCAAGGGTTAAAAACGGTGGCGAGGCTCGGCCACATGACGAGATCGGATGGAAGGGAAGAGCCCTTTCCCACGGCGACCTCTAATTCAAACAGGCCAAACAACGAGAAAAGGTCAACGAACGATAATATTAGCGCTACACGCGGACAAGGTAACAAAATGCCTTTTTCTCATTTCCAATATATGTGCTACAGGGCCAGGACGGTCAGAAAAAGAGGGACAAAACGACAAGAAAAGAAAAGGGGGGTGACTACTAAAGAACCCTAAGGAGGTCCTGCTCCCCTAACATAGGGTGATCACCTCCATCCCCGACCAGGACTGCCTCATGGTCTCCACCATTTCCTCTAGTTCTTCCTTCTTCTGCAGCATATCCTGGAGCGCCTGACGAAGTCGCCGACTCTCAGCCTCCGCTTCCCGATGCCACTTCCGCAAACTTCGGACTCCGCCTCTGCGTCCGCGACGGCCTTCCGCTCAAGCCCCAGCTGGATTTTTACTTGTTGAAGCTCAGCTGTCTTCTCCCCAAGGGAGACGGAAATCCCTTCGACAGTGCCTCTCAGGGCCCGGAGCTCTTCGTTATCTTGGGCGTTAGCAAGCTGCGCCCTAGTAACCGACTGCCTCTGGAGGCGAACCACCTCGTCCGCCGATCGATGGAATCTCCCCTTGAACTCCTCTACCTGCCGGTGCCAGCTGGCCCGCTGCACATCGTGGCTCATCTCGGCATCTTGAAGCTGCTTCTGGAGGTCGGAAACTTTTTGCGACCATATCTGCTCATCCCGCGCTGTGAGCCGGGGTGAGTTCCCTTCCAGCTGGTCGATCCTCCTCTTGGCAGCCGACAGTTCCACTTTAAGGGCGCTGATCCTGGCCTCATGAGCCCAAGTTCGGTCACTGGCGCTCTTCTTGCATTCCTCAAGCTCTTTTGTGAAGCTCGCCTTCCTCCGACTGTAGTCCATGATCGCCTTCACTTGAATACTCCTGAAGTGGGCGGCCTCGGCAGCGGCCTCGGAGTAGCATTTTTTCGCCTGGCGGAGCTCGCCTTCCGACTTCTTCAGCTTCCTCGTCAAGTGGAGGACCTCCTTTTTCAACCGTCGGATAGTGGACTTCAGCGGGACCCCCAGGGCAAGGGAGTGCTTCAGCGAGGCACTGCCATCGGAAGAGGCAAGCGTCAAAGACCGATTCGTTATAAGGAGAAAGGTCGGAAGGAAGGAGCAGAGGGAGGAAAAAATCATCCACAAAAAGAAATTCGGCTTTACTAAGTGATCTTGAAGACAAATGAAAAAGAAGCATGACAACAAAAGAAAGATACAAGGTCGGAGGTCTCAGACCTCGGGAGCAGGGGGTGGAGAGTTCGGCGCGGGGGGCGCAACTGCTGTGGCGGCGGGCGAAGGGCTGGCCTCATCGTCGGACTCCTCCAAGAATTCGAGGCCAAGATCGGGATATCTGCTGGCCACCTTCTCCCGGCAAAGCTCAAATCCTTTGGTAAATGCCTCTAGGCCGAACTGGACGTTCAGCTCCCTCATCTCCGCGGAGGCCTTGAACTCCTCCACCGCAAGGGTCCTGGCCTCCGAGACCAGAACCGGAGTTTGCTCGGCCAGCTGGGCGACCTCGGCCTCCGCCTTCCTCACCGACTCCTCCAGGCTCCGTCTCTCCGCCTCCCGGGCTTGTCTCTCCTCCTCCCGGGCTTGTCTTTCCTCTTCCCGGTCCTGTCTCTCTCTCTCCAGGGCCTCCCG